>NC_056727.1:1042479173-1042521673 GCF_019279795.1 Protopterus annectens | reverse complement strand
TCATAACACAGAGACTGGCCCCACTATGGAATAGACAGCACATACATATCAAGCAGAGCACATCACTGGCCTTCTTCAAGAGAAATCTGGAGGAGTGGATGGGGAATAGAATACCCACCCTGGGGATCACTCCAGTGACTATACTCTGTAGACACACTGGGCAGTATCGTCAGGTGGCATGATGCCAGTGTATTCCCATGGGCTAGCCTTGTAAAGTCTCCATGGCTATTTGCCAAGTACACACCTATGTATCTTTGAACCTATGGATCGCAGTACTGTCAAGTGTGTGTGTGTGTGTGTGTGTGTGTGTGTGTGTGCATTAGTGTGTATAAAAGTGTTTTTCAGTGTGTAAACATGTGGGTGAAAGTAGCTGATGGCCCATCTCACCCAGTACAACTACCATTGCCATACATTACAAGTGCTGTAGATGTTATTCAGTATATGGATACCTTGTGACACTCCCAAACCTATAAGCTCTGAGGTGTATGCGGTAAAAGCATAACACTATAATACCAATAAGTACATATCTAGGGGTTCTAATATAAGTCCTGGCAAATGAATGTGTGTGTGTATTATTGTGTGTAAATGTGCATATGTATATGTTACATTATTGTGTGGCCTCTCTCACCCAGTACATCACCCATTGTCATAATTTGCAAGGCCTGGTGATGTCCCTCAGCTTAGAAGTACCTTTGGACAAGTGTCACCCCATAACATCTATGACACGTGAGATGAATGCATAACAATGTAGTAACAATAAATAGATAGGGGTTCTAATCTCAGTCCTGCCAAATGTGTGTGAGAGAAAAGTATTGTTTGTGTGAGAACAACATTAATTGGATGGGCATGGTTTCATATTTTATGAAATGGTACTCACACTACACATTCCTAGTTCTGCTGTATGAGATCCACTGTTCATATCAACCATGGTAGTATCTGTAGACATTCTTCAGCCCTATAAGCCCCGTGCAACAGTATGGAATAGTATGATATGAATAACAAGATAGATTGGTCGTCTGCTAATGTCAGTACTGGCAAGTTTGTATAAATATATATATATATATATATATATATATATATATATATATATATATATATATGTGTATGTGTGTGTGTGTGTGTGAGTGTGTGTGTGTGTGTGTGTGTGTGTGTGTGTGTGTGTGTGTGTGTGTGTGTGTGTGGGTGTGTGCATTGGTGTGTATAGCAGTAGTTGTGAGTGTGTACACTTGTATGTGACTCTATTATGAGTACTCTCACACGCAATACACCCACCATTGCCATACCTCACAAGGTCATGTAATGTTATTCACCTTACAGGTACCTTGTAACACTCATCACCCTAGTAGTCCTGTGGCACCAGCAATAACACATAATAAGGTGATACCACAACATGATGGGTAGGGGTTGCAAACACAACATTGGCAACTGTGATCCTGTGCATGCATGTGTGTGTGTGTGTGTGTGTGTGTGTGTGTGTGTGTGTGTGTGTGTGTGTGTGTGTGTGTGTGTGTGTGTGTGCGCGTGCGTGTGTGTGTGTGTGTGTGTGTGTGTGTGTGTGTGTGTGTGTGAACAGTATTCTATGTGTGTTTGGTTGACACAATATCCTTTGTGGTTGAGTGTGTTTGCATTCTGAGGTGTATGCCACCCACCACACTTACCAGTGTCCACTCTACAAGAGCTGATGTCAACCACCATACTATAAGCTGTGAGGCACATGCAAGATCTGTTACATAAACCTGTTAAATGTGTGCAGATACAGCTTTACCTTGGCTATGACATGGTTGATGTAGTACAACACTGCCATACCCCTCACTGGTGATGTCTCCAGGGCCCCATCCTGCTGACACACAGACACCTGAATACATCATTTGAGAACACGTTCACTTAGTGTTACTAACACCAATAATGCATAATTTCTGAAAAGCTAAACACACACTCTGATGTGTACCCATTACAAATGCCAGATGACAGCGCCTTACACAGCATTAAATAGCTACACTCTACTAAAGTAACCCTGTGCATCAGACCCATATTAGCATGTCCCTACATTGACAGTATGGATGGCAGGGATGTGGCATGGGTATCATCATATGCACAGGGTGTTGTGTGGGTTTGCCAGAAGGCTAGGCTGGGCCATATGGTGGACATCATGTGTGTGTGTTTGGGGGGGGTTCATTAAATGGGATGTGCAGGGGTGGTGTGTGTGTTGGAGGTGACTTGTCTAATGGGGATGTGTGTGTGTTTGTATGCACACAGTCACACCATGTGGGCACCCTACACAGATGTATTTTGGACAGCTGTGGGCTATACATGGCAGAGTGTACAGTTCACCATCTCTGGCCATGGACAAGGGAACCTGGCCTGCCAGGGGTGTCACTGCCACCACCAGGGCTGAGTACAGATGCAGTACTAATCCCCAATGGTGACTGCTGCCTGCTGGATCCATGTCCCTGTTGGGCCCAGCCAGGATCACGTGTCCATGGCCTGCTACATTGTGGCATTGACAGCACACCCCCTTCAGTAGTGCTGATGGAACTGCCAGTATTGAAACATAATGGTGGACAGCTAGGTAGACCCTCAGCTGATTGTGGTACTGCCCTACATCTATGTAGCTGCTGGCCAAATGCTCAAGCACAGACATTCCATGGTTGAGAAGTGCCAAAGTCTCCCCCCACCGTCTATCCATGACCTCAGTTCACTCATGGATGGCCTCAGTGAGTTCACAAATATCACCATGGACACCAGGGATGGCCTGAAACATGCGTCTGGTGACTGTTGCTGTGGCACTTACATCAGGGGCATGATGGGCTGCAATCCTCCTCCGAGCACCCCTGCCCATCTGCCTATATGGGACCTACCCAGCACTCATGGCTATGGCTAGTGCTTGCACCCTCACTTGTCAAAGTCACCACAGTAGCCTGTTCCATGCCACCACCTTCCAACTGTCCATTATCTGTGGTCACTGGTAACGGGGTATGTGTGGGCATTGTGACTGTGTGCGGGGATGGGGTTGACAATAGTGGGATGACAACTGATAGCACAAATTCAGCCCGTGACAACCCCATCTGTGCCTCGATATGAGTATCATCATGGTCAGAGTCTGCAGAGACATTGACATCAGAATCAGAGCAGGAGGGACCGCGGCCATCGTGTCCACCTGTGAGGAAGAAACAAATATATGTAAATTTCTACCTGCACTATAATGTTTGCTGGTACGCATACACACACACACACACACACACACACACACACACACACACACACACACACAGGTGCCTCAAAAGCATTACACAGACCTCACATTAGCTGACTGGGGACATTCGCAACACACAGTCAGACAATAACATACACACTCTGGACAGACCCTCAGTATCATGCAGTGTAGCTCCTTCCAATTACAGTTACTACTAATATACACCTCTGGGATACGTGAGTGGTGTTAGTAGGTGATGGCCCTTCACCTAGCACACACTGCACCCATGTAAATTATTGCTGTTCACCTGTATAGCACTGTGGCAACTCCCACAGAACATACCACCCAACTGTACAGGGTTTTGCTGACTGTCTAGATGTGTGGCTCATATGTTTGGTCTGTTCCTCATAACTCCTGTGTTTGATACATTACTGGGTTGACCTGTGGATTGGTGCCACTAATTAATGTCCTAATTTGAGGTACAGACTGCATAACCTGCAGTACATGTATGTTAAAACAAAGCCGGTTACTCAAACAACTTTTCAAGCTTACAGTGGATATAGTAAGTGTACACAACCCTGTTAACATGCCAGGTTTTTGTGATATATCACATGAAACCTCAAAAATCAGGTCATAACATTGCCATAATTTCATATGACATGTAGCCTGTGTAATCCAACTGAAGAACATACACATCAGTTACAGACAACATATAGTAAATGAAATAGGTATAATAGGCCGGTTGCACGAGTGTATACACCCTTAAAGTAATACTCTGTTAAAGCACCTTTTGATTTAATCACAGCATTCAGTCCTCTTGGGAAGGTGTCTGTCAGTATGACAAATCCTGACTTGCCAATATTTGCACACTCTCCCTTGCAAAACACCTCCAACTATGTCACACTGCAAGGGCATCTCCTGTGTACTGCCCTCTTCAGGTCACCCTGCATATATCCTATTGGAAGTAGGTGTGGGCTCTGGCCAGGCCAGTGCAGAACATTGTATGTGTTCTGGTGAAGCAATCCTTTTGTTGATTTGAATGTATGGTTTGGGCCATTGTTGTGTGGAAAGGTGGAATTCCTCACCATCCACAGCTATGTAGCAGACATCAGAAGGATTGGAGCCATAAGGGGCCGTAGTTTGGAACTGATCATAATCCACTCCAACTTGGCTACAGCCCCAGTTCCAGCTTGTGAACAGCAATCCCAAAGCAGGACACTGCCATCATCATGCTTCACCATGGGGGTGATGTTGTGGTGATGTGTAGTGATGTTATTGTGCCAAACAATCCTGTCATAATTGTGGCCAAAGAGTTGAACCATGGTCCCATATTGCCATAACACATTTTCCCACCTGCTCTTTGGAGACTTGCTGTATTGTCTTCAGACTTTTTCCAGGCCTAGATATTGTTTAGTGTGAGGAACTGCTGCCATCTTCCATCCCTACCCTGTAGGCAAGACATATGGAGACTACAGAAGATTGTTGTGACATGTAGTACACACCCAGTACTTGCCATAGATTCCTGTACTCCTTTGCTGTTGCTTTAGGGCTCCTGGCAGCCTCCCTGGCCAGTCTTGGTCTTGTATTCTCATAGAATTTGGTGGGATGTCCACTGCTTTGCAATGTCACTGTAGCCCCATATTTTCACCACCTTTTGATGACTGTCTGCGCTGTATTCCATGGTATGTGCAATGCTGTGGAAATGTTTTGTTACCCTTCTCCAGGGTGATACATCTCAGACATGTGGTCCCTTAGCAGCTTCATCAGCACTATGCAAACCATGGCTGTTGCTGTAGCAGGCAACTGGGTTTATGTTAGGATAATCCTGGTAGGACAGCTGACTGTCATTTGCTGTTAATCAAAGAATCTCTGTAATTGATGGCAGGTGTGTACCCAATAAGATGTACTGCTGTAGTTATATCAAAAGCTGCCTCAACACAGTAGTAGCTTCAGCCTGTGCACACATATACATCTAAGTTGCTGTACTATTGTTATGTGTCATTATTGTTCCCCTAACAGATTTGTTTGCTTTAAAACTGAATTGTACAGGTTACAGGTCACATGACAGGTCAGAAGTATTGTGAAATTGTCTATTGTGCTCTCATTTTTGTATATCAGAAATACCTGGCATTCTAACAATGTGTGTACACCATTTATATGCACTGTATACCACTAATTTATACAATATGAGCCTAGTTTTGGGCATTTGTCCCCCCATTTTGTCAGTCTTTGTCCAGATGTCCTGTGGTGACAGGTTGGGAGGTATGCTACAGATATGTGACATCTCCTGCAAATAGGCCCCTGTGATGACCACCGTGATGCAATGCAGTAAACACCACCACAAGTGAACATGCAGATATTGCTAAATGGCTGAGTGTAACAGTTGTGTGCATCATCACATGCATTAATTTTAGCATTCCTGGGGTGCTGGTGAGCCACAACAGGAAAATCCTATACTTACTGGCTTCAGGCTGCTGTCCCATGTGCAGACCAGAGGGACCTATGTAGCTGTGAGAGGGAGGCATTGTCAGCAGATTCACTTAAACATTGGTACAAGATGAATGCTATGTTTCCGCACAGGTACAGTACACACTATGATATTACACAGTTTGATGTCCTTCACCACAGATGTGCAGTTGTGCATGCATTACTAAACCCCACTCACTAATCCACTCTGCACTGACATATGCATCTAGAGACTCTATAGAAGACAGTTTAACTGCTACCTCATTACATTGATGTGTACTTTCGCCTTACCTGGACGCTCCTTGCCTGTTGCCTGGGTGCCACCCACCTCCATGACTGCTGTTTCCCATGTTTGAGATTGTGTTGGGGCTACCACAAGGTTGGCAAGGAGCTCCTCTGTCGCAATAAGTGGGGCCCTTGTTGCTGGCCCCCCACTTGTAGCAGTACGGTCCCTCTCTACAGCAGCAGGCCTTTGCCAGGCATGACGTATCAGGTCAGTTGCTCTATGCCTGACCTGATCATATGTGCATCCATGGTTGCCCAAGATGTTTACTCTGTGGATGATCTCATTCCACAGGGCAGTCCACGCCTGCAGATTTTGCCGGCTATGGCCAAAAAGGATGGCGTAGTCTAAGATTACAGCTTCCGTGATGGCTGCTGTCTCCACATCGGTGTATGGTGGTTGCCGCTGCATGGCACCTGGAAAACATAAACAGAGAAACACATCACAGGACCTCAGACATTGCCCAGAGATCTTTACAGAGCCAGCACATGAATATTGACTATCATCAGCCACCACTTACAAACACATTGTACCCCTGTACCTAGCAGCACGGGTCTATATTAGATAAACAAAAGTTTATCTAAATGAACGCTGCAATGATCAAAAATCCTAGAACTTGAACTCATAATTGTTGGGGGCTGTGTCCACTCACCCCCCACTAAATATATATTCAAACTCCGAGATCACACTACAATGAGGAAAGGGCAAATATTCTGATATTCAGTGTACCGCGATCTCACAAAAAACATATTTAGATCCTGGATTTATGATCATTGCAGTGTTCATTTAGATAAACATTCATTTATCTAATATACACCCTAACAGCACTGCATGAACATGCATTATACTCCTGGTCCTGATGTGTTATGTTCCCCCCCAATGAGGGCCAGCACATTGCATAAACCACCTTTCATCATTCACGTTTGTGTACAGGGATGACAGTGGCCATATTCCTTGCAGATGTGATGTCAATGGTGCTCAGGCTTTGCTTGCATGCAGTGTGTAATGGAGCTGGAAGCATATGCCTGGGTTCATATAGGGTGCAGACAGGAATGTTATCAGGCCCCAAGGGGATTTGCTTTTGTTAACTTTGATTAGGCAGTTTGCACCTAATCCATGATGATGAAGGGAGGGGTGCATGTGCTGTGCAAATCCACCTATACCGATGGTAAGCAAGGGGGGTGATGTTTGCCCTACAACTGTCTGCAGCAGGTTGGCTGTAGTTATGGTGTGTGTGTATGTGCTGTGATTGACCAGCATTAAAGGGTGGGTTGGGTTGTTGCCTGTGAGACTGCAGACATATGATCGTACAAAGGTAGACATGCTGCCCAATTGGTGCCTGCTCCTACTTTGCCCTGTACAGCCAATATAGCATCACATTTTGTGCTTTGTGCATTGCTGCTGTCCAGCAAAGCGGTTTATTCAACTTTGGTGAAGACAGGTTTTACAAGTAAGGTATTGCTGAGGCCATACAGCTATGTGGGTGGTCATATATCTGTTTGCAGTAGGCATGGACACCAGGTCATAACACAGTTGTCCACCTCTACAGTTTCAACATGATACTCATGCTTATTCTAGTAACCATGTCTGTGTCAGGGCAATGCCACAACCAGTAGCTGTAGAAGTGTAAGTCTGTTGGATGCACAGAAACTAAGATTGCACACATGTACAACATGTAAGGTTTATTTACCTGACGTTTTACATCCCATGTCAGTTCTTATAAGGCAGCAGTTACACCTACCCATGCATACATATGCACAGGTAATACCTGCTATACATTTCTGTTCTATGTCAGTATGGCACACTGTAAGTACACTCTTGCTGCCCAGTCATTCCTGTCAACCTCTTAGGCCAGGACATCTGGAGGATGCTGCACATACATGGTGGGCTATGAGCCAAGATTAGTGACACATTCTTCATATTGATGTAACACACGTACATCATTTGGTAGTACAGTAGCCTTTGCATTCACAGACATACCCTGGAGGATGTCCACCTCTGATATTGTAGGCAGAGAGGAGAAAGGCTAGGAGTGTGGTAATGAGGGTAGGACCTTTTAATGTTGCAAGTATGACTGGTATGGGGACAGAGCTAACTGATAGGATGGATAGAGGAACGGTGGATATATTGTGTGTGCCAGAGACCAGATGGAAGGGGGGTATGGCTGTGTGTATCAGAGTTGGGTACAAATAGTTCTATCTCAGTGTGTATGGGGGTGGACATGGTGTAGGGGTTAACCTGAAGGAACATTATGCCAAGGGTGTTTTTGGAGGTGATAAGAGTGTTGGGTAGAGTGATGTTTATGTGCCTGGGTATTGATGGTGTAATGATGACAGTTGTTAGTGCATATGCTCTGCTAGTTGTGTGTGTGATGGGTGAGACGGGAGTACTTTAGAGTGGTTGGATGAAGTGGTGATGAGTATACCCAAGGGTGAGAGACTGTTGATTGCTGCTGATTTCAGTGTTGAAGTTGGTGAAGGGGACAGAAGGGTTGCAGAAGTGATGAGCAGGTATGCTGTTAAGCCAAGGAATGCAGAAGGTGTGATGGTGGTCTAGTTTGCAAAACAGGGTGAACATGGCTGTGGTGAATATGTATGTTTACAAGACAAAGGAGCATAGGGTGACATACAAGAGTGGAGGGAGATGCACACAGGTGGATTATCTCCTATGCAGGTGGGTCTGTTTGAAGGGGAATGGAAACTGCAAAGTGGTGACAGTGGAAAGTGTAGCTAGGCAGCATGGACTGTTGGTCTGGGAGATGACGTTGGTGATCAAGAAGAGGGGGAGGAGTGTGAGGGAGCACCACAAAGCAAATGGTGGATACTGTAAAAGGGTGATTGCAAGGTTGGTTCAGGGAAGAGTTATGACAGGCAGTGGGTGGCAGTGAAGAGTTACCAAATATCTGGGTAACTACATCCAAGCTAGTAAGGGAGATGAGTTGAACATGGCTTGATGTGCCATCTGGACAGAGGAAGGAGGACAAGGAGGCATGGTGGTGGAATAAAGGAGTACAGGGGAGTATACAGAGAAAGAGACTGGTGAAGGAGAAGTGGAATTGTCAGACAGATGAAGAAAGTAGACAGGACTATAGGGAGATGGGGTGCATGGCAAAGAGAGTGGTGGCAAAGGCTAAGGGTGGGGCATCTGAAGGGTTGTATGTAAGTTTGGACACCAAGTATGGAGGATAGGACCTGTACCAATTGGCTAGACAGAAGCACGTAGCTAGGAAGGATGTTCAGCAAATAAGGGTGGTAATGGTGGAAATGTACTCACAAGCAAGGAGAGTGTGTAGAGCAGATGGAAATAGTACTTTCATGAGCTGTGGAATGAAGACAATGAGAGAGAGAGAGAGAGAGAGAGAGAGAGAGAGAGTTGAATGATGTGGGTATGGTGAAAATGGAAGTGCAACAGAGTATCAAGGGGGAAGTAAGGATAGCTATGACGAGATTTAAGAATGGAAAGGCTGATGGTCCAGATGATATACCTGTGGAAGTAGCTGGCTTAGCAGTGTCACATTCAGTATTGTTCAACACACACTCCAGTAGTAGTCATATTGAGCCATCCTTTCCTGTGGCGACTCAGGGGCCTGAGCTGTATTCTATGTCACTGCAGACAGACACGGATGCTATGGCCATAGGTTATGATCAGCTATATATCAGTACTGCAAGTCTTGTTGAGATATATATGTTAAACTTCCTATTTACCATTATTGCATACCCCCTACTGCATTCGATTACATGCATATTTGTTTGACATACCTGTTTTTTCAAGTGTAGGTGGTTATATCCTGCCTGCTGTCATTTGTTTTTTTTCTGTCTGTTCTTCTCTCTCTCTCTCTGTCTCTCTGTCTCTCCAGGATGTAGGGTATATAGCTGTTTTGCATAGGCAGCAGCTTCCCCCACTTGCTAATTGCATGTAGAACAGCTGTGGTATCATTACAATAGCCAATTGCATAGAAACACACTCCTATAACTTAGTACTTCATGTGGGCATTGGTCCTTTACCTTGCTTGTGAGGAGAACTTCATGGAGGTGTGTGACAAAAAGCATCACAGATGGTAGTTGGAAATACCTCTTACAACAAATACTCTGAAGCCAGCCCGAGAATCTGCGGGATAATGTTCCAGACACAGGGACTGAATGTAAGTATTGCTGTTATACATTTGAAGTTCTGCTAGTTTAACAGGGTTTGTGTGTATATGGCTGTTCTGCATGATTTTAAGCCTGACAGTGTTATGTGGTTGACATAACTCTCAACGGTAGGGCTATCCACAGACTGGACAGAGTTTGGAAACTTATATTTGGCGTGTTACACATTTTTTTTGTTTTCAGAACTTCAGTAGCATACTCTGAGGATTGCAGTCAGTAAACGGTAACATCCATTTGTGTTTCTGACTTCATAACCCTCAGAATGGATATGTTAAAACAAACCTGTTACACCAGCAACTTTCTTAGTTTATAACAGCAATATGTCAATGATACCCATGTGTTTGGGCCTCTGTCCCCCAAGTATGTTTAGCTTTGTCCAGATGTCATGCAGTAAGAGGTGGCTATGTATGGTATATCATTATTTAGTGACTTCATTCCTGATATCATCCCAATGATGTATCAGACTGCCAGCCATGTTATGTGTAAGTGGCCTTATATTTGCGGACAAAGCCTGAAAATTTTGTGGGACTTTGTACAGATGGGAGGTCTGTGAATTTCTTGTGATTGTTGATGGACTGTCAGGATTGTGTAGCAGTGTATTGTCAATATGTTATTTGGCCTGTGTAGGGAAGTGGGTAGATGTAAGTGGTATGGTTCCTTTTCTATCTGACTTTGCATGCTGTCCCAGTTTCTGGTGCTCTATCAACTATATATATTTATAGGGGAGGACTAAGACATGTCCCTTACCATGGTCAGGCATCATACTACACTGTGAATTAGGCCAGTATATGTAGGAGTAGCGTGTGATTGGCAAACATGCTGATAGTTTTGTTCACACAGTCCTTATACTCTACTGTTCATTTGGCTTACCATTATGTGACTGTGACTGTGGTGGACTTAGTTGTGGGTATGCACTTTCACACTGGTGTCTGTATTTAGTGCTGTTACATCCCTGTAGTGCCTGATACCTTTATAAATACATGTGTAATTCCCCATAGCAGATTTGGGTTATTGTTGTGTCAGTCTGACTGTAGTTTAGACAGTGCTTGGTGACATGCCTAGCAGCTCAGTGTAGTTTCCCCACTGTGATGTTATGTCCAGATATTTGTGGGCTGTACTGTTGCCTGGCCCCCATACATGTTGTATATTTCTGACAAATCAGTGAGATAATGTGAGGATTTAAGTCAATAACTAGTGGGAAGTAACTGGGTTTTGTACTTGTGCTATATCAGTCAATATATGTGAGAACAGAAAGGAGGGTGTTACTGCAGCAACTGTGTCAGCTTGTCTACTCCAGTATTTGAGATATGTTCCTATTTTCATGACTTCCACTTTGTCAGGCTTGTTCCAGATTCATTGCACCAATGGGTTCTGAGCATACCTCTGAACTGGCCAAATTGTGTCAGAATGTCCAGGTTTATTGCTCATATTGCTGGTCTGTTCCACACATTCTTTAATTGTATTTATCTGGTACATCAGTGTGATGATGTCAGGATTCATGTCAGTAAGTGTTGATATATATTTCATTTTCTGAGCTCACATCCTTCAGAACATGTATGCTAAAACTTACCCTGTAACTCTAGCAACATTACGCATTTATTAGAGCAATATTTACATTATATCTCTAATTTTGGCTCATTGTCCCCCCATTTTCACAGCCATTGGCTGGACTTCTTGCAGTAAGAGGTTGAGAGCTATGGTGCTGAGGTATGACTACTACATGTTATGAGTATATATATATATATATATATATATATATATGTGTGTGTGTGTGTGTGTGTGTATTTGTGTGTCTGTGTGTGTGTATGTGTATATATTTATATATATATATATATATATATATATATATATATATACCTATTATATATATATATATATATATATATATATATATGTATATATGTTATATGTATATCTTTATAAATAGTTGTATATACTTTCTCATATTTATCTCACCATTCATATCTTATATGTGTATATTCATATATAGAAACATGACTAATTCCACAATGTTTTTCACTACTATTCAATACTTGTACTGAATGATATATTCAAAAAAGCAACAGAGATTTCTACAGCTATGATGGTGTAATGGTACATTGCTCTGACTAGTGTGTACAGGGTACCGGGTTTGAGACTTGGCAGGGTTTATTATTTTGTTGCTGGGCAGAACAATGGCTGATGGAGATGGGTGATTACGGCGTTTTAAGCTGTTGTAAGAGGGTTTGTGTGATGGTAAGTGATGCCAACATACGGTTAACTGTACAGTGCTTAAACTGTATAGGCATAGCTTAGCATTGGGCAAACTCGCTTAGCGAAGATAAGCATTGCTTAAATGGGTAGATGCTAAGCACTGCTTACCAGTGTGTAAATCCACTTAACTACACTAATTATTGCTAAGCATATAGATTTAAGCAATGTTTACACCGGCTAAGCATAGGTGAGTAAAATGTAACATTGTTCTGCTTTCATTTTATTGACTATCAGGATTGTGACACTGATTTCTTATTAATGACATCTGATGATATATATGTTTACCTTCCATAACATCCCCCTATGTGCTTTCATTACATTATATTCTTGTGTGGCTATACTGTATGGGGGTTTCACATCTGTACTACACTGACACCTCACATATGGACCTGCTACACTACCCTGGTTAACAAATATATATTATTTTCAACTTATTTATAAAAAAAGATATTTTAGTGCTGCTTTCATATACAAAAATGAATGGACTGCATTGCACTCAAACCATGAATGACAGCATGCTAAGCAAAAGCTGTAACCACTATGCTATCTCACTTTGGGTATTTTGGCTGTATATTTCTAATTAACTCTTTCGGATGTTTAAGCTATGCTGAACACAGCTGTGTGATGTGCACACCTGCTCAGTTACACTTAAACTTTAGCTGGGGATGAGGAAAAATATAAACATTTGTTTTATTTGTCTTAGTTTAGGGATATGCACATAGCTAACAGTCATACCTGTCAACCTCTTAGAGCATAAAATCTGGACAAAGCCTAACATTATGGGGGGAACAAAGAGGGACAGATTTTAAATATTACTCTTACAAACTTAGAGAGACAGTTGATAGAATAATAGGTTTTGCAGTATCATGAATTTTCTGAAGGATGTGGAGGCTTAGACTCAAATGTTTGTCATTATTTAATGACTTCCATCCTCAGCTCTTTGCCAGACAAGTATTAATTTTAGGAGGAACACACCTAACATATGAGGCAAACATCTGTATTCTGTGAAAATCTGTACAGTTGAAAGGTATGCAACAATGTCCTTGGACACTGTTTTTTGTTTTCAAAATGCAGTACGGCACTTCCTGAGTGCAGGGGACAGGTTTACTGTACGAGCACTGCTCGGACATGTACCCTGCACTCGTTCACGGATCGTGCGCATGCAGGTTATAAAGCAGCATGCCTTCACGAATATGCAAGGCACGCTGCTGTGCTGCACGGGCATGATCCACTCCATTCAAGAATAGACTTATTCTTGCACAAAGCTTTCATGAATCCCAGGGATAGTAAATGAAATCAGATTGCAAAAAGAAATATCGGATAATGAAATTACTCTAATTGGATATAACTTAACCAGACAGGATAGGAAGCATAAACAAGAAGGTGGCCTTGCCATAATTTACAAAAACTCATTAAATTCACACCTTATCCACAAGAACTACCAATGTTTAATGCAGAACTGTTATTAACACACCTCAAACTAAATAGTAAGAAAACCCTTTGATCCTCAATCATTTATTTTCTGTCAGGAAGTAGCATCAACAGTGCCAAAAACATTTTATGCTGTATATCTCAACTATCTCAACTATCCATCATGAAACAATAGTGCTAGGAGAGTGGAATATCAATAGTAGCACCCCCAGCAGATTCTATGAAACTTTATGGATTTACTCATTTACCACATCTGCTACAATAGTTTACAAATGTAAAAATAGATTATCTGCTTCTGACTAGATAATTACTAATAATCTTGACATAATAAAGACATATTGCTGTCTACTAGACACCATACCAGACCCCCTTCCAGACTGAGCAGTAAGATGTTATAAAACTCAATTTGCAACCAAGTATGTAACACAAATAACTTAAGTAAAGAGGTCTTCATCCAACACAGTATAACTAGAAAATACTCATGTCCATTCCCCTTGACACTGCCATAGCACATTTCAATAATATTTTACTCAAAATCCTCCATAAACTTGCTGCAGTACATAACACAGAGGATTATGATTAGTTTGTCGATCATAATGCACTTACGTGCTTGAGACATGGATGCTAAGAAATTCATCTGAAGAGGTAAGCTAGGAGGTGAATCTTAGCATCCATTTAGAGAACAAATAATTTGCAGTTATGATTGGTGAACTGATTATAATTCTTTCTAGTGCATGGAGCTTTATCTGCTTTTAAAGCCGTAAAACACTTAATGGGCTCTGTCAGAGAGGTAGTGTAATGCAGTCTGTTATGTTTACACTCGCCTTTCATACCTCTCCAATGTCTGGATTTTCACAGGATGTCCATATTATTGCTTCAATTTTTGGTCTGCTCCTTAAAAAAATCTGTAGTTTTTAGACAAACTGCTGAGAAATGAAGTCACTAAATAAGGGCTGACATTTGAGTTTCAGTGTTTGCATCCTTCAGGAAATGGATGCTAATACATCCAGTTTTTCTAGCAACTGAATTTGTAGAAGTTGGAGACACATTATCCCTACAGACAGCAGGCAGAAATAAATCTTTTATTTCTGCCACTATCCTCTGCTAGGCAGTGCAGGCAGATTTTATTGCCTGACACTAGATCCAACCTTAACAAATTGAGCAGGGGGTACCTAACATTTGTTAAGGTCAGGTCACTTGCCACTCTGGTGATTAACTGGTTTGCCTTTTTCCAAATATCAGAACTTACTCAGAGCACTTCATGCACTGCAAAAGAATTAAAGCTAACCCAGCAGTATGGTTAGAATGAGAAACCAAAAAATGCATGTTACAGTATGATAAAACCTGAAAGGATCATCATAGAAACAGAATACATACATATACCAACTTTCAGACATATAGGAAATACTCCAAAATTGACGCCAAAATAACTCCAAACTTTTCTGGTCATCCATAAAAAATATTAAACCCAAGCTAAACGACCAACCCTACACCCACAACCAATAACACCATTTACACAATCCCCATATAGTTCATCTCCTACTGAATAGACCTAAATATGGATTGGAATATCATCAATAGTAGCACCCCCAACAGATTCTATGAACCTTTATAGATTTACTATATTATCACATCTGCTACAATAGTTCACAACTGTACAAATAGACAATCTATCTTTGAGTGGATAATAATAAGCCTAACATAATAAAGACTTATGGCTGAATACCAGACACCATAACTGACCACCATCCATCTTGAGCAGTAATATGTTATAAAACTCAATCTGCAACCAAGTCTGTAATACAAACAACTTCAGTAAAGAGGTCTTTATCCAAACATTGACAAGGTGTAATTAGGATGTACTCAAGTACCTGCTCCTTCATATTGCCATAGCACATTTTAATAATATTTTCCAAAAAATCCACAACAACCTTGCTGCAGTACATAGCAAAAGAGTTAAAGCTAACCCAGCATCATGGTTTGCATCAAGAACCAAAAAACTTATGTTGCAGTGTGACATAACCTGGAAAGATGGACACCGAAACAAAATACAAAACATATGATATACCAATTTTTTGACATCTAGAAAATACAAAAAAAACCCTGAAAAATATCACATTAAACCACCAAAAATACTGTATCTTACTCCAACATTTTCACCAAAAAAACTGTTCTGGTTATCAATAAAAAAAAAATACTACATCTAGGCTGAACTACCACCCCTATACCCACAGCCAATAACACAATTGACTCAATCCCTAAACAGTTCAACTCCTACTTAATGCAAACAATAACACCCCTAACATAAATCTCTCAATATCTATATTCTCTTCAAACTACTCACATCAAATTAACTTTTCCAATTCCTTCCTCCCTGATCTGAAAGCTTCTGTCTAATCTAAAGCCAACCATCCTTGCTGCTGACCAACTCCCTTCTCACTACTTAAAAATGGCTGCTGATGCTATTGCTTAGCCTATCTCCATACTAATAAAGAGATTTGTATCTGAATATTATTTCCTGTCATCTGGAAGAAATTATTCATCATACTACATAAAGGTGGTACATCCACAGACCTCAGTAACTACAGGAGCTTCCTAATTCTCTTGCTTCATCAAAATACTAGAACAGTGCATTTACACTCAAGTCACACAAAACGTAAATACAAATAACCTCCTCTCTGAAGCTCAGCACAGTTTTAGAGCCCAGCACACCACAATCTCTTTCGTTTTACTGATACTATAAACCAGCACAGAAATAACAGTAAATTAGTGTCTACCATGTTCCTAGATTTATCTAAATCTTTCAACACAGTTATCTTACCACCAACTTTTTAATTTAATTGCATTTTTCAAACTGTGTTTGGTCTAATATTGCTGCATACTCAAGTGTGCTAGCTTGTACTTCATGTGAATTGTTTTTACTACTGTTTTTGCTACTTTTCTGTAACAAAAAAAAAAAAAAAAAAAACTGTAAGCCTTTTTCCTACCTTTCCTGTAACAGTGTTCCTGATACAGATTTGCTGTATCCAGGACTGTATGTAATCTTCTGAGCCTCCCAAGCCTTTCTATGTTGGAAGGAAGCCTTCTAGCTTATCAGTGGGAGTGGAAAGCACTAGGTAACCTGTCTACCATATAAGGAGTGGTTCTGGGCCAGAAATTGTAGTTATTGGACATTTGGACAGCCTTCCATCTGTCTCAACTTTCTGATTTGAAAGCCTGCATTTGCACTTGTTTCTGTCCTTTTATCTCGTCTAGTGCAGATACAGATTCTTAGTTTTAGCACTTAAATTTGCTTGTTCATGCTCAGCACTTGTTTATAACTTGTAAGCACGAAATAACTTACTAATTACTACAGCACTCAGCCTTCCTCATTACCCAGAGGAAAACAGTTTTGGTACTTACTTTCCTCACTTGCTTAGAGAAAAACAGCTCTTGTACTTACTTTCCTCACCTATCTAGAGGGAAATAGTTTTTTATTCAGGCATGTCCAAAGGTCAGCTCCCAGTGTTATCTCCTGTCTATCTGATGAATCTGGGCATCTTGAGGCAATGTAGAAATTGCCTCATGTACATAGACAACCCTCTCCTCCTACTACCCAACACTACAACCTGTGAGAGATGCACTTATCTAGCCAAACTGGAGGTAAAGCTCTCTCCAACCAAGACTGAACTTGACAGTCATGAGGAGAAGGTAAACATTTACACCACACCACACTCATCACATAGTCTCACTAAATCTACACCGCCAAAATCCACACACAGTAACACAAAAACATTCTCGGAGGCTCTCAATAATAATCTGTCTAAGTAACAGAGACCTCCAAAGCAGAAACGCAAGCAACCTCCATCCCCAAACACAACACAAAATGACACATAGCCTATAGACTCAGTGTGCGACTCAACCACAGCCAATAAGGCAAAACAATGTACCCAACACACTAGTCATAGGTGACTCTATAGTCAGGCACACTGATGTCCCACTCACCAGGCTAAACAAGGAGAATGCTACTGTCAGCAGCCTGTCGGCGCCAGGATCTGCCACATAACCCATGCACTTAGGTCACTCCACAACAAACAAGCAAAAGACCAAGCCAAATAACAAAATGTCCCCATGAGCAGGGACCAGCGTAGCCCAACGAACAAAGTATAGTCACTGTTGTATCAATTTAAGCTCACTCTGGAACAAGAAAAAGTTGCAGCATTCAAAGAAACTTCAGTAGATGATTTAAATCCTTTATTTGGACAAAGCGACAAAGCAATAACACATCCAACTCTGAACACAAGCGCTTTTGCCTGGTTATACCAGGCTTTCTCAAGTTAATTAAACAAAGAAGTGTCGTGCCTTTTATATTTTAAAAATCTTGGTCATGTGAACTAATTAACACTATTAACTGGAATAATTAGTTCAGACTTTTACGATCAAAGTAGCAGTAACTTAATCAGATAGTGCAACTATATGTTAGTTTGTTTAAAAGTGCAAGCGTGTATTGTTCAACCATGAATTAACAATCTATCTTAAAAAACAACTGTTCTGCAGAGGTTAATAAAATTGTATATTAAAAGTAATAACACCATTGTTAAAAACGCATTATTAAAAAATGCATAAGTTAAAACATTATGATAATAAGAATGTGCATTTTGCAGCAGGGAACCTAAACATTTCCTAACTACTACAGAGTCTGCTCACTTATAAAACAGAGGTTGTCTAAAAACGAATGTAAAATACAAAAAAGAAGACTAACCTAAACTGCAAAGCTAGTCAAGAGAATATGAATGTGGTTAAAAAATGTAATAGAACATGAACATGTAGTTAATGAAATCTCATCTGTAAAAATTGTTAGTGTAGTTTATCTCTGTTCATCTTTAACACACTAATAAGGCTTATAGTGTTGTTCAAACCTGGGGGCTGAGTTACATTTAACTTTATCCTACAAATCAATTCTCTGTTCTCTAATCGGGTCTCCAAATCACCACCCCTAGGGTCATGGGGAACCTGTTCTACCACAAAAAACTTGAGTTGCATATTGGGACAACTCAAAAGGTGTTTATAAAAGGCATTGGTGTCTCTTTTTCTTTCTATATCATAGAGGTGCTCATAAATCCTCCTTTTGAGCATCCTCTCGGTCTTCCCTTTATAGAAACTAACACAAGTCAAACAGGCTCCCAGATACACCACTCCCTCAGTTGTGCATGTGTAGCGACCGTAGGAATTCAGATTTACTTTCTAGCAGGTAAATAATAGCTTTCTTCTCCCATAATGTAGGGGCTTTGGTTGCAAGCCCCACATTTGTATGTTCCAAATTTCTTGGGGATTTGCCCTGCCATTCTGAAATTAGTGTTCCTCTTCTTACATTCAAACAACCCCTTTAAGTTAATGTCCCTTTTCCTAGTAAAACCCACCTTCTCTGGTAGAAATTGGTGGGTGTCATTGTG
Source organism: Protopterus annectens (assembly GCF_019279795.1). Taxonomy (NCBI): domain Eukaryota; kingdom Metazoa; phylum Chordata; order Ceratodontiformes; family Protopteridae; genus Protopterus; species Protopterus annectens. The sequence goes on along the minus strand of NC_056727.1, from coordinate 1,042,502,467 downwards.
TGAAGCTAAAATGGGTCAAAACATATTAATAGTGTTTTCTACCAAACTTGAATCTCTATTAAAAGTATATACAAAATTATTTTTTAATGAATTCTGTTGGTCCATGTTGGGGGAAACTGCAGACAAGCCTTTCCTTAGCAGAGGTGGGTATAAAGAATCTCTTTTCTCAAGTACTTCTGATGCTAGTGATTTAACCAGAGTAAGTGGGTATCCTCTCTGCAGAAACATGTTCTCCAAAATTCTTAATTCTTGTAAGAAAAGTTCCATAGTACTGGACATCCTCGAGGCTCTTATAAATTGCCCCTTTACTATTCCTTTTTTGGTATAATGTGGGTGCCCACTATTATAATGCAAGAAAGTATTAGAGTAAGCGTTCTTTCTGTAAATACATGTTTGGAAACAACCTGCCTCTATATCCTTACTAAGTAGGATGTCTAAGTAATGTAAAGAAGAGTCACTGATTTCATATGTGAAAGCCAAAAATGCAGTGGTTGAATTCAAATTGCTAAAAATGTCCATAAAGCTTTCCTTGCTACCTTTCCACAGGATGCATATATCGTCAAGGTAACGTTTATAGAACAATATCTGTTCCTTCCATTCTGTGGCATGAATAAAACCTTTTCCCACCTGTAGAGGACAATATTAGCATATGAAGATGCGCACGATGCGCCCATAGCCACCCCTTTCTTCTTTTTAAAAATATCACCATTAAGATAAATAAAGTTATTTAATAAAACTGTTTCCATAAATTGGACTATAAGGTTAATCAAGCTTCCATTTAAATTAGATTCACTAGCCAAAATTTCGTTAAACCAGTCCAAACCTATAGTGTGCGGGATGCTAGGAAACAGCTCAATGACATCTATAGTGACCATTAAAAGGTTGGGTTCAAACAGATTTGGAGTGATACTACCAATGAATTCCCAAGAGTCTTTGCAGATAAATGTGAAAGTGGAAATTAAATGTTTCAAATTTTGGTCTATAAAAATCCCTAAAGGCTCAGTGATGCTGCCCGCACCTGCTACTATTGGTCTGAACTTAAGAGGTGCTAGGCCCTTATGCACCTTTGGTATCCCGAAAATAATCGGAATTTTCAGTTTGGGAACAGAAAGAAAGTTATATAGTTTTTCGTTGATACCCCCTTGGTTGAGATAGTCCTTTAACATATAGTGTATCTTAGAAATTGCTAAATTGTATTCATTCCTTGAAATAAGTTCATAAGTGTCAATATCTTGTGAGATGTTATGCATATACATGTCATATTCAAGATTGTACATAAGGACTATCCCTCCCCCTTTATCGGGTTTCATCACCCTAATGTTTTCATTATTAAAGTATTCGATAAGTTGTTGTAAATGAAAATCGAAATTGCTTGGTGTTTGTTTAAAATATAAATTATGATTATCCCTAAGAGTTTTTTCTACTAATTCATCAAAAACTTTCAAACTAGGGTGTGTAGGGGGATTGAAAATGCTCCGTCTACTAAGGGCATGATCTAATTGCTCTTGGCCTTTAAAATAAACAGCCAAATTAAGTTTCCTAACAAACAACTTAAATTCCACTAACAATTTGGAGAGGTTCATGGGACAAGTAGGAACAAATTGTAAGCCTTTGGTGAATAACTGGAAGAATTCAGAAGTGATAATAACATCTGTGAAGTTGTAAATCTTAAAATTATTTTCATTAATAACCTGACAACCTTCTATATCCAGGTTTAATTCACCTTCATTTTCTATATCATGAAAAAAATTTCTTGCCTCTATCTGCGCCCCCTGTTCCAATTCTGTTGGAAGTGTGTATGATTCCTCCCCAACGGTCTGCCCTGCGGGTATTGAAAAACCTGAGGTTGATTAGTACTGTCCTTTTGTACTAAACGTTCACTCCTTCTCAAGGGTTCAGTTACAGGTGTAGTGACTTCCTCATAGTTAATACTCTCAAAATTATTCCTCTCTTTCTCTGCATAATTATACCTATTTTTCCCTGGTATTGGGTATGCTCTGCCCTCTTTATATTCTGCTAAATCTCTTTCTAACTTTCTAATTTTATGATTAATAACTTTTAAACAATGTTGGTCCACTTCCATGAACACGTCATCATATTTCTTCTTAAAACTTAAAAAATTCTTATGTTTAACAATATTGTTATTCAAAGTTGAAAGTTCATTCAAAAGCACATTAGCTTTTCTCTGATAGTCCTGAACCATGAGGTTTAAAATTTCCAGCCCTGTCTTATCAAACAGTTCCAGAAGTTACCAACAGTGGCATTATTAGGGAACTTAAAACAGTGAATCCCTTTGGGCACTCGTTGCACCCTAATGCATTCATTTAAATAATTAATTTCTAACTGAGCGTTTTTGTATGCATAGAGTTTGTTACTTAAGATGTCAAAATCAGAATCCATTTGCTCGAAATGTTTGTTTACAGTACCTTGTTTGAAAATATATTGTTGTTCTGTCCATGCCTGGAAGTCGAACTCCTTATGATTAGCGTTGTTAGTGTTGAAGCCCCTTTGTTGGTGTCCATGCTGTTGGTCTTTTTTGTCCTGGGTATTAATCCCTAGCGATAAAATTTGAGAAACAATATTATCACCGCCATTCGGCTCCTGAGTTCGCGTAATGGGTTTTTCTTTAGCCTGCCTCTGTTGCTGGTTGCCAGGCAACGAAAAGGAACAATCAGGCTTGGTTGCAGTGAGCAAATTATTAATATGTGTAATCATCGTCAAAAGTTGGTTGAATTCTTTTCTAGTAACAGGAGATTCATCCTGTTCTTTCCTTAAAAGTAAAGGAGTGTCTAAAAAATCAGAGCCAGCTGGATCTTCCGCCATGGAAGGAAAAAAACAGCAAACAAGCAAAAGACCAAGCCAAATAACAAAATGCCCCCACGAGCAGGTACCAGCGTAGCCCAACGAACAAAGTATAGTCACTGTTGTATCAATTTAAGCTCACTCTGGAACAAGAAAAAGTTGCAGCATTCAAAGAAACTTCAGTAGATGATTTAAATCCTTTATTTGGACAAAGCGACAAAGCAATAACACATCCAACTCCGAACACAAGCGCTTTCGCCTGGTTATACCAGGCTTTCTCAAGTTAATTAAACAAAGAAGTGTCGTGCCTTTTATATTTTAAAAATCTTGGTCATGTGAACTAATTAACACTATTAATTGGAATGATTAGTTCAGACTTTTACGATCAAGGTAGCAGTAACTTAATCAGATAGTGCAACTATATGTTAGTTTGTTTAAAAGTGCAAGCGTGCATTGTTCAACCATGAATTAACAATCTATCTTAAAAATCAACTGTTCTGCAGAGGTTAATAAAATTGTATATTAAAAGTAATAACACCATTGTTAAAAACGCATTATTAAAAAATGCATAAGTTAAAACATTATGATAATAAGAATGTGCATTTTGCTGCAGGGAACCTAAACATTTCCTAACTACTAGACAGTCTGCTCACTTAAAAAACAGAGGTTGTCTAAAAACGAATGTAAAATACAAAAAAGAAGACTAACCTAAACTGCAAAGCTAGTCAAGAGAATATAAATGCGGTTAAAAAATGTAATAGAACATGAACATGTAGTTAATGAAATCTCATCTGTAAAAATTGTTAGTGTTAGGCTTGCAAACAATGCCCCTACATTATGGGAGAAGAAAGCTATTATTTACCTGCTAGAAAGTTAAATCTGAATTCCTACAGTCGCTACACATGCACAACTAAGGGAGTGGTGTATCTGGGAGCCTGTTTGACTTGTGGCAGTTTCTATATAGGGAAGACCGAGAGGATGCTCAAAAGGAGGATTTATGAGCACCTCTATGATATAGAAAGAAAAAGAGACACCAATGCCTTTTATAAACACCTTTTGAGTTGTCCCAATATGCAACTCAAGTTTTTTTGTGGTAGAACAGGTTCCCCATGACCCTAGGGGTGGTGATTGGGAGACCCGGTTAGAGAACAGAGAATTGATTTGGCAGATAAAGTTAAATGTAACTCAGCCCCCAGATTTGAACGACACTATAAGCCTTATTAGTGTGTTAAAGATGAACAGAGATAAACTACACTAACAATTTTTACAGATGAGATTTCATTAACTACATGTTCATGTTCTATTACATTTTTTAACCACATTCATATTCTCTTGACTAGCTTTGCAGTTTAGGTTAGTCTTCTTTTTTGTATTTTACATTCGTTTTTAGACAACCTCTGTTTTTTAAGTGAGCAGACTCTGTAGTAGTTAGGAAATGTTTAGGTTCCCTGCAGCAAAATGCACATTCTTATTATCATAATGTTTTAACTTATGCATTTTTTAATAATGCGTTTTTAACAATGGTGTTATTACTTTTATTATACAATTTTATTAACCTCTGCAGAACAGTTGTTTTTTAAGATAGATTGTTAATTCATGGTTGAACAATGCACGCTTGCACTTTTAAACAAACTAACATATAGTTGCACTATCTGATTAAGTTACTGCTACCTTGATCGTAAAAGTCTGAACTAATTATTCCAATTAATAGTGTTAATTAGTTCACACGACCAAGATTTTTAAAATATAAAAGGCACGACACTTCTTTGTTTAATTAACTTGAGAAAGCCTGGTATAACCAGGCGAAAGCACTTTTGTTCGGAGTTGGATGTGTTATTGCTTTGTCGCTTTGTCCAAATAAAGGATTTAAATCATCTACTGAAGTTTCTTTGAATGCTGCAACTTTTTCTTGTTCCAGAGTGAGCTTAAATTGATACAACAGTGACTATACTTTGTTCGTTGGGCTACGCTGGTACCTGCTCGTGGGGGCATTTTGTTATTTGGCTTGGTCTTTTGCTTGTTTGCTGTTTTTTTCCTTCCATGGCGGAAGATCCAGCTGGCTCGGATTTTTTAGACACTCCTTTACTTTTAAGGAAAGAACAGGATGAATCTCCTGTTACTAGAAAAGAATTCAACCAACTTTTGATGATGATTACTCATATTAATAATTTGCTCACTGCAACCAAGCCTGATTGTTCCTTTTCGTTGCCTGGCAACCAGCAACAGAGGCAGGCTAAAGAAAAACCCATTACGCGAACTCAGGAGCCGAATGGCGGTGATAATATTTTTTCTCCAATTTTATCGCTAGGGATTAATACCCAGGACAAACAAGACCAACAGCATGGACACCAACAAAGGGGCTTCAACACTAACAACGCTAATAATAAGGAGTTCGACTTCCAGGTATGGACAGAACAACAATATATTTTCAAACAAGGTACTGTAAACAAACATTTCGAGCAAATGGATTCTGATTTTTGACATCTTAAGTAACAAACTCTATGCGTACAAAAACGCTCAGTTAGAAATTAATTATTTAAATGAATGCATTAGGGTGCAACGAGTGCCCAAAGGGATTCACTGTTTTAAGTTCCCTAATAATGCCACTGTTGGTAACTACTGGAACTGTTTGATAAGACAGGGCTGGAAATTTTAAACCTCATGGTTCAGGACTATCAGAGAAAAGCTAATGTGCTTTTGAATGAACTTTCAACTTTGAATAACAATATTGTTAAACATAAGAATTTTTTAAGTTTTAAGAAGAAATATGATGACGTGTTCATGGAGGTGGACCAACATTGTTTAAAAGTTATTGATCGTAAAACTAGAAATTTAGAAAGAGATTTCGCAGAATATAAGGAGGGCAGAGCATACCCAATACCAGGGAAAAATAGGTATAATTATGCAGAGAAAGAGAGGAATAATTTTGAGAGTATTAACTATGGGGAAGTCACTACACCTGTAACTGAACCCTTGAGAAGGAGTGAACGTTTAGCACAAAAGGACAGTACTAAACAACCTCAGGTTTTTCAATACCCACAGGGCAGACCGTTGGGGAGGAATCATACACACTTCTAACAGAATTGGAACAGGGGGCGCAGATAGAGGCAAGAAATTTTTTTCATGATATAGAAAATGAAGGTGAATTAAACCTGGATATAGAAGGTTGTCAGGTTATTAATGAAAATAATTTTAAGATTTACAACTTCACAGATGTTATTATCACTTCTGAATTCTTCCAGTTATTCACCAAAGGCTTACAATTTGTTCCTACTCGTCCCATGAACCTCTCCAAATTGTTAATGGAATTTAAGTTGTTTGTTAGGAAACTTAATTTGGCTGTTTATTTCAAAGGCCAAGAGCAATTAGATCATGCCCTTAGTAGACGGAGCATTTTCAATCCCCCTACACACCCTAGTTTGAAAGTTTTTGATGAATTAGTAACTCTTAGGGATAATCATAATTTATATTTTAAACAAACACCAAGCAATTTCGATTTTCATTTACAACAACTTATCGAATACTTGAATAATGAAAACATTAGGGTGATGAAACCCGATAAAGGGGGAGGGATAGTCCTTATGTACAATCTTGAATATGACATGTATATGCATAACATCTTGCAAGATGTTGACACTTATGAACTTATTTCAAGGAATGAATACAATTTAGCAATTTCTAAGATACACTATATGTTAAAGGACTATCTCAACCAAGGGGGTATCAACGAAAGACTATATAACTTTCTTTCTGTTCCCAAACCGAAAATTCCAATTATTTTCGGGATACCAAAGGTGCATAACGGCCTAGCACCTCTTAAGTTCAGACCAATAGTAGCAGGTGCGGGCAGCATCACTGAGCCTTTAGGGATTTTTATAGACCAAAATTTGAAACATTTAATTTCCACTTTCACATTTATCTGCAAAGACTCTTGGGAATTAATTGGTAGTATCACTCCAAATCTGTTTGAACCCAACATTTTAATGGTCACTATAGATGTCATTGAGCTGTTTCCTAGCATCTCGCACACTATAGGTTTGGACTGGTTTCACGAAATTTTGGCTAGTGAATCAAATTTAAATGGAAGCTTGATTAACCTTATAGTCCAATTTATGGAAACAGTTTTATTAAATAACTTTATTTATCTTAATGGTGAGATTTTTAAACAGAAGCAAGGGGTGGCTATGGGCGCAACATGTGCATCTTCATATGCTAATATTGTCCTCTACAGGTGGGAAAAGGTTTTTATTCATGCCACACAATGGAAGGAACATATATTGTTCTATAAACGTTACCTTGACGATATATGCATCCTGTGGAAAGGTAGCAAGGAAAGCTTTATGGACTTTTTTAGCTATTTGAATTCGACCACTGCATTTTTGGCTTTCACATATGAAATCAGTGACTCTTCTTTACATTACTTAGACATCCTACTTAGTAAGGATATAGAGGCGGGTTGTTTCCAAACATGTATTTACAGAAAGAACACTGACTCTAATACTTTCTTGCATTATAATAGTGGGCACCCACATTATACCAAAAAAGGAATAGTAAAGGGGCAATTTATAAAAGCCTCGAGGATGTCCAGTACTATGGAACTTTTCTTACAAGAATTAAGAATTTTGGAGAACATGTTTCTGCAGAGAGGATACCCACTTACTCTGGTTAAATCACTAGCATCCGAAGTACTTGAGAAAAGAGATTCTTTATACCCACCTCTGCTAGGGAAAGGCTTGTCTGCAGTTTCCCCCAACATGGACCAACAGAATTCATTAAAAAATAATTTTGTATATACTTTTAATAGAGATTCAAGTTTGGTAGAAAACACTATTAATATGTTTTGGCCCATTTTAGCTTCACACAATGACACCCACCAATTTCTACCAGAGAAGGTGGGTTTTACTAGGAAAAGGGACATTAACTTAAAGGGGTTGTTTGAATGTAAGAAGAGGAACACTAATTTCAGAATTTCAGGGCAAATCCCCAAGAAATTTGGAACATACAAATGTGGGGCTTGCAACCAATGCCCCTACATTATGGGAGAAGAAAGCTATTATTTACCTGCTAGAAAGTTAAATCTGAATTCCTACGGTCGCTACACATGCACAACTAAGGGAGTGGTGTATCTGGGAGCCTGTTTGACTTGTGGCAGTTTCTATATAGGGAAGACCGAGAGGATGCTCAAAAGGAGGATTTATGAGCACCTCTATGATATAGAAAGAAAAAGAGACACCAATGCCTTTTATAAACACCTTTTGAGTTGTCCCAATATGCAACTCAAGTTTTTTGTGGTAGAACAGGTTCCCCATGACCCTAGGGGTGGTGACTGGGAGACCCGGTTAGAGAACAGAGATTTGATTTGGCAGATAAAGTTAAATGTAACTCAGCCTCCAGGTTTGAATGACACTATAAGTCTTATTAGTGTGTTAAAGATGAACAGAGATAAACTACACTAACAATTTTTACAGATGAGATTTCATTAACTACATGTTCATGTTCTATTACATTTTTTAACCACATTCATATTCTCTTGACTAGCTTTGCAGTTTAGGTTAGTCTTCTTTTTTGTATTTTACATTCGTTTTTAGACAACCTCTGTTTTTTAAGTGAGCAGACTCTGTAGTAGTTAGGAAATGTTTAGGTTCCCTGCAGCAAAATGCATATTCTTATTATCATAATGTTTTAACTTATGCATTTTTTAATAATGCGTTTTTAACAATGGTGTTATTACTTTTAATATACAATTTTATTAACCTCTGCAGAACAGTTGTTTTTTAAGATAGATTGTTAATTCATGGTTGAACAATGCACGCTTGCACTTTTAAACAAACTAACATATAGTTGCACTATCTGATTAAGTTACTGCTACCTTGATCGTAAAAGTCTGAACTAATTATTCCAATTAATAGTGTTAATTAGTTCACATGACCAAGATTTTTAAAATATAAAAGGCATGACACTTCTTTGTTTAATTCTCTCCACAACAAGTACAAATATGACTCTGTCATTGTCCTTGTTGGTGTGAATGGCCTGAGACATACCACCCTGGACTACATGAAAAGAGACATGGAAGAGCTCTCCGATCTTGTCGCCCAGGCAGGTATGACCCTAGCCCTGAGTAGCATTCTGCCTTCACCCAGAATGATACCGCAGTACAAGGAGAAAATGATTGACTTCAACAATTGGCTAAGCTTCTGGTGTCATTCTAAGGGGATCCAGTATCTGTCTGCTTGGGATGACATGGTCAACAGACCATGATGCTTTGCCACAGATGGCCTGCACCTGTCACCCTTGGGATTCTGGATACTGGCTAATGCTCTTGCTGCCCCTTTAGTGCCTTTTTTAGGCAGGGCTCAAATAAAAAATTCACCACCATAACAGAAAAAGGCAAGAAAAAACTGAGGGTAATGCTACTCAATGCTAGAAGTCTAAATCTCAAAATGCACTCACTCGAGGCACTCCTTAAAATGGAGAACATTGATATCTGTGCAGTGACTGAGACCTGGTTCAAGGCTCCAGAGAGCACCCCTGCACTACCAGGCTATAACTCATACCACACTTTTCGGCCATGTAACCTGGACCGAAACACCAAAGGCGGAGGTGTGTCCATATTCATTAAGGATATCCACACCTCCAGGCTAGTTGCTCAGCATAATGCATCTGAGGTTATCCAAGTGCAACTAACTCTGGGCAAAACTGCAATCCAAATTGTAGCTTGCTACAGATCCCCCACCATGCCCCAGGATTACCACTCCTCTTTTCTTGATACACTGGAAAATATTAGGGTTCAACCAAACACCCTAATAATGGGTGACTTTAACTATCCCACCATTAACTGGGAAAACTACTCGTGTACCACTTCCTTAGCTCAACGCTTTCTGGAATTCATAAACTCCAATGCCCTAGATCAACTTATCCACACCCCCACCAGGGGCAACAATATCCTAGATCTAGTCATTACCAACATGAGTGACCGGTGTTCCACACCTGAAGTCAACGCCTCAGAAAAACATCCGATCCGACCATAAGTTAATCACCCTAGATATCCACATCCTGCCCCCACCCCCCATTAAGGAAACCACAGTAAAAAATTTCTCCAAAGCCAACTTCATGCTTATTAAGACAGAAGTGGTGAACTTCATGACACCCATGCAGATGGACAATACAGTTATGACTACTGAATCCTACAGAATTGCACTTTATAAGCACTTACACAAGTGCATGGATCATGCTATCCCAAACAGAACCAAGACATCCTCCAAAAAAAGGAAGCCAATCTGGTGGTCCCCTGCCATAAACAAACTGTACAACAGAAGGAAGAAACTGTTGCAAAATAGAGAAACATCCCATGAGTGGAGGAGCTCCCTGGTCAGCCTCAGTAAGAAGCTATGATCCCTTATAAGATCCTCCAAAGCTAGTTATTAAAAGTCGACAATGATATTAAAGACAACCACAAAGCATTCTATAGCTATGTCAAGAATCTCAATGGCAACACTCAGATCTGCTCTGAGTTACAGCACAATGGCACTAAATATACAGACCCAACTGATATTGGCAACATCCTGGCAGATACATTCAGTGCTAACTTTACCCCCCTCTCACCCCCTAAAGGGCCCATCTCTATACCGGAAGAATGCAGAGTTCCTGTAATCACAGCTGCACAGGTAAAAAACACACTCTCCAAAGCCAAAAACACAGCATCCATGTGACCAGACAACATCCCAGGCTGTATTCTACACAAACTACAGAATGAACTGGCACACCACCTAAGTGCCATGTTCCATCATAGCCTCATCTCAGGCTTTGTGCCCCCTGAATGGCTCACAGCAATGGTTATCCCACTCCACAAGGGGGGAGCCACCACAGACCCCAGGAACTTTCGCACCATTATCCTGACGAGCCTGGTCTGCAAGACCATGGAATGTATCATCATGGAACTTGAACATGAAGACATTGTTAAACTCCAAACTATGGACCCCACCCAGTACGGGTTTGTAAAAGGCAGATCATGTCTCCTAAACCTGATAGACTTCTTTGAAGCAGTCACCAAAGCCGTAGATGAGGGTAAGGTGATTCACACAAATCTTGCCAAGGCTTTCGACACCATCCCCCACTATGGAATTATAGATAAAATCACTAAACTAGGTATAAGTCCCTATGTCAGAAGATGGGTTGCCAACTGGCTCACTGACAGAACCCACACTGTGAAAGTAGCAGATTCCAAATCCGACTTCAGATCAGTGACAAGTGGAGTACCACAGGGTTCAGTCCTGGGTCCTCTCCTGTTTGGTATCTACTTCTCTAAAGTACAGGCTAACACAGAAGGTCTTTGGGTAAAGAAGTTTGCAGATGACTGCAAACTAGGAGCCATAATCAAAACTCCTAATGATGTGGACATCCTACAAAAGGGCCTCACTGAGACAGATGCCTGGTGTCAAAGCCATGGCCTCAAGCTCAATGCCAAAAAATGCATTGTCGTCCCCTTTGGTAAAAACTCTGTACCCATGAACTACAACATAGGCGGTAATATACTTAACACAGAAAGTGTGATAAAAGACCTTGGGACACAGGTGGACAATAGTCTCTCCTTTGATAATCACATCACCACATTAGTCAGGAAATCCTTCTACGTGGCACATTTCATCACAAAAGGTTTCTCATACAGAAAAAAAGAGGTCATTGTTCATCTCTACTCATCACTCATTAGACCCATTATAGAGTACAATGCCCCTTTTGGTATGTACCTCACAAGACATCTACAACAACTGGAAAGGCCACAGAAATACCTCACAACGAGGATTACTGGCTTCAAACAGATGCCCTACGCAGACCGTCTCTAAAAACTCCAGCTTTACTCCTTTGCATATTGCCTACTCAGAGTGGATCTCTGCCTAACATACAAAGCTATGTCAAACCCAGAGCTGTTGGACATGCTCCACTTAAAGAAATCCCAATCCCTCTGAGCTACATGCTCTAGGGACCTAAACCTTGTCACCACAATAAACAGAACATGCCGGAGGGATAGATTCCTGTCCCAGAGACTTTCCATACTCTGGAATAAACTACCTATCTATATCAAACAAAGCTCTTCATTATCACTCTTCAAGAAAAATATTGACGATTGGATGGGAGATAGGAAATTCACCCTGGGGATCACTTCTGTGGCTCTGCTCAACAGTGGCACAGGAAAATAATTTTCTTGGGTTGCAAAAGGCAGGGTACCTTTTGACTGGGCTTGTATAAGCCCTAAGGCTGATAGCCTAGTACCTACCTATAAACCAGTCCACTGAAAAATGCCTCCAAAGTTTTAGTAAAACTAACAACTCATTTGAAAACTGACTATATTTCCGCTATGTGTCCAAACTGTGGAATGCTGTGGCCAGCAAATTAACAATGATAAACAAACTACCCTGCTTCTAAACAGAGCTCAAACAATATCTTTATCAATCTGGGACATGTTCATGCTCATCTCCAGGCTGACAATTTATCCGATTGCTTCATACTTTTCCTTAATCTTCTGAAATCATTCCGCTTCCTTATCCAACATAAAAAACCCACTCTTTACAACCTCTCTGGCATTTATTCATCTCATTTCACACCATAATTGTCACCTCCTCAATCTATCTCTCTTTCTATAACTTAATATTGCATTAATACTGGTCCCTTGAATCAGCAACTTAAATCCCCTTTCAGACTCCTTCACCTTACAATCACTCTTTACCTCAAGGATTTTTTGACAATCTTCCTCACCTGTTTTTCTCTATGAAACTTCTATAGCCCATTCACTAATTGTTATGCTCAATACTCAAACATATGTTTCTCTCTGACTTATACCAATAGTATAATCCATCAGTCAGCATTTTGTCCTAATGAAAAGATCACGGCTGCATGTATAAAATGTGTTAAAGGAAACTCCTTTCCATATCAAATGTACTGTATGAACTTCTCCTTTATTAACCTTTATACAACCCATTCTATCAACCCTGTATTTTGTTGCAACTTTTGAATGTAAATTGTATTTACTCTGTATAATTCTGCTGAAAACAGAATGTTTTTTTTAAATGAAACTGTTAATTACAGACGTTATGTAATGGAACTTTTCTCCCTGGGTACCTCTGATAATGGGTTACAGCTATTCAGACTTTGACAACCAAAAAAGACAAGCAATCAATCAATCAATCAATCAATCACTCAAAAAACAATGAAATATTATTTTTACAGTGCATTCTACAGGCTAATTTTAACCTGCTCTGCTGTTGGATGGGAACATTATTTTAGACCCTAAATGTCTAGTTTGTTTTAAAATATGTACTGTGGAACACATTGTGGAAACGCTTCAGCTGTACACTGAGAGGACCATGTGGAATTGTAGCAAGCTATCCCACTTCTGTTTGAATTAGCTGTGTTATTCCTTAAGGTACTCGTTCCAATTAAGGGATGTACTAGTAGACGCGGCTCTTACTGTACTGAACATATCTAGCACAGAGCCAGCCTCCTAATGGGGTCAAACCCTGTTTACATCTTAGCTGTGATAGCTGTCTCAAGATATCCTTAGATTAATATGAGTATGTTATCTAGCTATAACTCCCTATAGGCTATCAGAGAAGCACTAGCAATCTTCCACAAAGCATTTTCTTTTATTTTTTTATTTTTTAAGTTGAATTAACCTTAGGCGCTAGCTGTTGTATTGAATTGTAATGTCCAAAGCCTTAGGTTAATTGCAAGCCAAGGATCATCTCCCAAAACTAATACAAGGTACTAATTACCTTTGTTGGGATCAGAGTGATGAGCAAAGGCAAACTGAACTCTGCTTGCTGCTTTTAAATTTCTCCCGGCACTTTGTAATTCCAAGGATCATCTCCCAAAACTAATACAAGGTACTAATTACCTTTGTTGGGATCGGAGTGATGAGCAAAGGCAAACTGAACTCTGTTTGCTACTTTTAAAGTTCTCCCGGCGCTTTGTAATTCCCCCCATAATAATAGGAACTGGGCACATTTTACTGAACTCTTGCTAGAGAATAGCCAGGGCATCGTCAGGATTAGAGTAGCGCTGTTTCATTTACATAGACTGTGGCAGCGAGGCAGCTGAACATAGCCTTGGAGCCCTCAATTTCCTAGCGGTGATGCTAGCCTGGACCCGCGTTTGGAAGCAACAAGCTGTTGCCTCCCTATTTGTTCCCTTCAACACAAGCGAAGCAATTATTGAAGTGGAGAAGTGCTTGCGGTACCTTAGAATTGCATGAGCGGTGATACATGCTGCTGTTGTTTGTTTCTTATTTTAACATTTGACTCATTTAATACAATAAGCATATTTTTCTTCTATGCAATGTGGAAATGATTTAACTGAACTGTAAAGCTATTTTATCTACTTGTACTATTGTGGTCGCTAGAAAAGAAACAATTCAAATGTAACACTTCAAGGGTTGCTACTATCTGAATCTTATGTTACAAATAGCCTCGGAGCTCACTGTTTATAATATCTTATGCCTAGTAGAACATAGCTGTACTTGTAAAAGGCAGACTTAGCTAGACGTAATGATCTTAACAGACTGTATTAATCTACTGGAACTCTACCCATTCTCTTGTATGTTTAAAATGTACTAATGCCTCCCTCACTCAGATACAGTAGCATGCATTTGATAATTGCCTAAACTCTTAGCTTTGAATGTATATGTGTATTGTTGAACTAAGACACTGTGTTCACTACCCTAATTTCTGTGTAAACGGCTGTTTTTTTTTCTTACCCCATCTTTATGTCTCTTCTCCCCACCGTTCCTAGGTTCAATTCAACTATCCTGCACTAAAGTTTGAGAGTCTGACTACCTGGTGAAAGGACCCCTGCAAACGATTCTAACCATCTAAAGTATATAGAATTTATCTTGCCGTCCTGATTAGGAACCCTGCTACCGAGGAGGCAAGAAAGTAAGCGCTAACCTTACCCAGTGATAAAACCTGCATTTGCCTTGTAACTTGTGCATTCTATCAAGCCAGAATACCCAGCAGGCTTACCCCCACTGTATCCCTTAATAGTTATACTCTTTCCTATCCTTGCACTATCTCCTGTAACTGATTATAAAGCCTTCCTATACCTTTTACCTACGTCTCTGTTCTCCAGTCTTTTGGCTGTAATATATTTTTGCCCACTAGATGGCAATCTACACTAGACCAGCTCCTACTACACCTATCTGCTCTCCCTAGAATTGAACTGAAACTGAAATAGCGATCTAATTCCTAAACTAACAAGGAAGCCTAAGGAACTTGCTACTGCCCAGTCTTAGAACCCCTTCCAGCCACTTTTCCCACTCAAATACTTTACTTCATACATGCTTTCAGGTATCCAGTAATAGCACTACCACTGTCTCTTACCCTCATTACTTACCTGTATCAACTGAAAGTACCACTGTGGTCAGCTACTTACAAATTGGTTTTGCTGACATCTCTTCACTTACTTTTTTCTACCTGCTCCGTTTGCCTTATGGGCTCACTCCGCTCCCCTACCCTGCCCCAATTGCCACCCGCCCCCACTACTCTTAAACTTATAATTCCCTAACCACTCCCACCTCCTTTCCTCTCCAATCACACTTTTCCCCTCCCCCTTTTTGTCATAATTTCTTCTCCACTCACAATTTACCCCTCCCCTCTTTTTCATCCAACACTTATCCACCTGCTCTAATATAACTTACACAACTTCCTCATTCCTTCCTGTTTGCATTATCAGTTCTACTTCCCTACTTCTCCTTCTCATACCTCCATAGCACTATGCCTCCTCTACTTATCTCTTCTTATTTTAAACATATACTCCTTTTCTCTGTTTTTGCTTTCTCCTTTCCTTTTGTTGCCCTACCTCCTAACCTCATATGAACATCTTAGCCTTAAAGATCCACACACCCTCAGTCAACACATGAGCTCACTTTCCCAAGACACATTCCAACCATTCTCTAACATCATTTCTTCTCCATCCTACCTTCTTGCAAAGTTTCACAGAAAGTTCCACATTTCCTACTATAATCAGGTTAACAAAAAATCCATACAGTTCCTCACCAAACCCTTGAACCTAATAAAAAGACTACTCCTCTCCCTTCTATAAGGTGACATACAACTCAACCCTGGTCCTAACAACAATGCTACTCTAAATCCCCCCCTGCTGTAACTTACTTCAACTCCAGGTTCCTTTCTATCAAAGACACTCATGCTCCCTTAAGATCTATTAGAATTAACTCAAAACCTGCCCCATGGCTCTCAAAAGATACAAGGCATAAAATTATCCTGAAAAATAAACTCTGGACCAAATTTCGTAGCACAAAAGATCCCTCTGACCAACTTAACGTTAGACAAATAAGAAACTCCACTAAAAAAGCTGTACTACTAGATAAAAGAAACTACTACTGCCATTTACAACAAGCTAACAAACTAAATCCACACAAGTTCTGGGCAGGCATAAACTCTCTCCTAAAGCCTGGCCACAATGACGCCCCCTAGGCACTTCTAAAAACAACCCAAAACAAACTGCTGATGCCTTCAATACCTTCATTACTGAAACTGTCCAGTCTCTAGCTAACCAACTAGCCCCAAATATCTCCTCTCAGTCCCCCTCCTCTAACACTTCCATTCCCACATTTCAACTGCAACCTGTACCCACTTCACTTATCTGTTCTCTTCTCCATAAACTTAAAACCTCCTCTCCTTCTGCTGACCTTCTATCAGCTCAGTATCTAAAAATGGCAGCCAGTCCATTAGCCTATCCCATTTCCATTCTGATTAACAGAACCATTGTTGAAGGCTGCATTCCTTCACTTTGGAAAATTTCACATATCATTCCCCTGTATAAAGGAGGGATCTCTACAGAACTCTCAAACTACCATCCCATAGCCTTACTTTCCCCCTTAGCTAAAATCATGGATAAATGCATCCAAAAACAACTTCTTAAACACCTGTTAAATCACAACCTACTAGCTGACTGTCAACATGGCTTCAGGCCTTACCCAAGCACCACCTCAACCCTCCTTTCCTTTACTAACTGCATCAACAAAAACTGGAACAATAACATACTTACCTCTGCTCTCTTTATTGACCTATCCAAAGCTTTTGATATGGTCAACCACCAGATACTGTTAAACTTACTTAAAACTTTTGCTCTTGACTTTGGTGCAATAAAATGGTTCAAATTATATCTTCATAACAGACAACAGGAACTGCGCTGGAAAAACAGCTTATCCAACCTCCTACCAATTACCCTTGGAGTCCCCCAAGGATCAATACTTGGCCCCCTTCTGTTCTCTATTTTCATCAATGATCTACATACCAGTCTGTCCTCTGCTACTTGTATACAATATGCTGATGATTCTACTTTGATTTGTTCTGTCTCATCCCCTTCTGAACTGCACTCTATCACCCAACAGACTTTCCAGAATGTTGAAAAATGGTTCTTAAAAAGATGCTAAATCTTAAACCCCTCAAAAAACAAACTGTTACTTTTCTTCCCCACCCGAAAATCCTCTCCACTCAACTTCTCTGTCTTCTCTAGTAATGGCACCTATATATCTCCTGACCCCTCCACCAGACTCCTCGGAGTAGAGATAGACAACAACCTATGCTTTGACTCTCACATTAACAGCACAATAAAATTAGTCAACAGAAAACTTGACTCCCTGTTTAAAATTAAATAATTGCTTACACCACTAACCAGAACTTCCATTGCACATACCCATCTGATTTCTACCCTCCTTTATGCCTCCCCCATCTATACATATCTGTCTAAAACTTACCTCTCCAAACTGACTGCTGCCTACAACAGTATTGCCAGATTTGCCTCTGGCACCACCTTTAGAACTCACCACTGCTTAAACTTAAAACAATTGGGATGGCTTGAGATGCAAAATCTCATCTTATTTCACTAGCTTTCCTTAGCCCATAAAATCCTCTACAAACCTACCAACACCCCTATACTCACTACCCTCATTAGTCCTTACTGTAATCTCAAAAGCCTACATTCTTCTAACAAACTTCTAATATCAACCTGTAAATCCAACAACTTAGCAGGTGACTCCTTGTTCTCTAACACAATTGGAAAAGCCTGGAACTCCCTTCCTTCCAACCTCACTGCTATCTCCTCTCTTCCCAGCTTCAAATGCCAACTCAAAACTCACCTCCTAACTCACTGGCTCTGCCCCTGCTCTAACCCTGACTAGCTAGCATTCTGCTCCAGTACTCTCATTTATCTTGCTGACAAATCTTTTCAAAAACTTACTATTCAATTTGAATTTGAATTCCCTTTGATGTTTTTATTTTGCTTATTGCAGCAACTGCAAGAACACTATTATGGTATGATTATTTTTCTCTGAGCTATATTTGCTTTTTTAACGTTTAATGCTTTTAATGTTTATTTTTTTTAATGCCTGATGTTTAATGTATTTCACTTGGAGCTTTTCTCCCCGGGCCTCTGCTGAAAATGGACATATATCCAGTTGGACTAGCCCGGTCAACAAAAGTAAAATAAAAATAAAATAAATTATAACGTTTATTAAATAACCTAGGTGAATACCCTATGAGCACTAATGGGGCTCTGTCAATTGATTGAGTTTTCACAAATGCAAAATTCATATGTTCAAAACAGGTTGGGAGGGTGGCCTAATGGTTAACGTGTTTACTTTACAAACACAAGATGCAGGGTTTGAGTCTCACAAGGGGGGTAATTTACTAGGCTTAAAATGGCCCACAAGGGCAGTTAGCCTAGTACTAACCTATGAATATGACTGAGTTTTTGAAAACTTGAAGCTTTTTAATGGAGATCGTGGTGCAGCAAGGATTGGGGAATTTACCCTTTTCCTCACTGTAGTGAGATCTCAGAGTTGGTATATTTAATTTTTAGGAGGTGTAAGGGTTGCAGGGGGCTTTCTTCACTGCAAAAACTTAAAAAGATGTCGATCTGTGTGTTTTTTTTTGTGTTTTTGTTTGATGTTTGTGTTTTCAGAAACTTGATCATATGGTCTTGATCGTATGAATTTCGAGTTTCTGAAAATTCGATCATCTGGCATAGACCCATCACTAGATACACAGTAAGCAAGGCAGTCAGTAAAATCAAGCAGTCATCTGCTAGAGGCCCAGACAGCTTAATTTACCCTTTTCCTCACTGTAGTGAGATCTCAGAGTTGGTATATTTAATTTTTAGGAGGTGTAAGGGTTGCAGGGGGCTTTCTTCACTGCAAAAACTTAAAAAGATGTCGATCTGTGTGTTTTTTTTGTGTTTTTGTTTGATGTTTGTGTTTTCAGAAACTTGATCATATGGTCTTGATCGTATGAATTTCGAGTTTCTGAAAATTCGATCATCTGGCATAGACCCATCACTAGATACACAGTAAGCAAGGCAGTCAGTAAAATCAAGCAGTCATCTGCTAGAGGCCCAGACAGCTTAAATAGTTTCCTTTTAACAAAAATCAGTGATTCCCTGATTCCATGTTTGACAGATTTGTCTCAAAACTCATGACTTTTTTCCAGTAAATAGAGGGAAGAGGTTGTCATTCCGATACCTAACAGTAGTGTATGTTCTGCTCTGGAAGACTCCAGACCAATTAGTCTGATCAAAATTCTAGGATAATATTTCAAAAAAGCATTAACTTCCTTACCGGTATCTCAGTTACCCATTGATATGAATATACTTCAAGATGGCTTATTTCATGATGCTTAAGTTTAACAAATTTCATTAGCTTGTAAAATAACGTCGCCATGGCTGAAGACAACAACCTGCCCATAGATGTGATATAATAACTTTCTTGGGCTCTTGATTCTATACAGTATAATGCAGTTATCAAGAATGTAGGATCTTCAGATAAACATTTACATCTCTGAGTGAATATGTGGTTGGTAAGGCAGGACATGATTGGTAAGGATACAGAATAAATTATATTCTACTAAGACTGCTGGTACGAGTGTTTCCCAAGGGCCTGTGCTTGGCCCTTTATTGTTTGGGATATTTATAGAATGTTCAGGATGCGCATGTCTAGAAATTTGTATCTAAACCAATTTGCAAGTGACACCCAAACTGGTTTCATTAATAACACACATAATCAAAATTAAATCCAACAGTTTCTTGGTTCACTGCTGACATGGACAGAAAATGGTGGTATGAGATTTAATACACAAAAGTATGATTATTTACTCTGCTGCAAATAATCACATCTTTCATATACATCATTTATGCTTTGGACAATGCTACTTGATCAGTGACCCAATATCCTGGGGATCTGATGGTTTTAGTGGATGACAAATTATCTTTTGAGAAGTACTGTGACATTAAAAGGATCTTACAGGACACTTAACATGTATTAAGATGAATAATAAGTAGATATTGTGATGCTTTGTTATAAATATTATAAATATTTAAGGCAGTTATTAAGCCACTATTGAAGTACTGCGGGACATTATGTATGATTAATATCTCACAGTTTTAAAAAAAGCTGGAACAAGTGCAGTGGTGCATTACAAGATAAATTACAGCTGTTTAAATCTGTCTTACAGGGAAACGTTAAAAGAATCTTGCCCCCTATTTTATTAAGTATGCATTTATTAGGGGAGATATTTTTGATTTAGAGGTGACAGAAATATGAGGTATTTGCAGCAGCCTTGGTAGTATCATTTTCATCACCTAAATTGAATACATGGAATAGTACATATATGGCATATCTCATCTCATGTAAAACTGGTTACCAAAGTTATATTTTTTTCCTATTTTGGGGCAGCAAGATTTTGAAACACTTCATCCCTCCATGTGAGAAATTTAGATATTCTTCCAACTTTTAAGAACGGATTAGACTCTTGCTGTAATGAACTTGCCCATGACCCAAGGTTCATTAATCAACATCAAGCATTATCTATTTTGGAAGAAATTAGGTGTGATTACTGATAGAAACATTACATTTGATGGATGGAGCATGACACTTCTAATTGTTGATTACATTTAGAACTGCCAATGACTTTTTTCCTCACAAACACATTGATAAAGAGCCTGTGTCTGACTGCAATGGTATGTCACTATACAGCCGTCTATAGGTGTATGCATCCTCAGGGCTAAAAAGACTAAGGTCAAGCAGCTTTTCCAGTAACTTGCTCCCATAAACTACACCTAAGTTGCAGACACTCAGTAGTGCAGAGGATTTTGAAGCTTGCCATGTCACCTTCCAAAAGATAGCCATCCAGAAAGCCAGGGCCTGTAGCAGCTGGACAGGAATCCTAGAGGCTTACCTCCAGTACAGAGTCTACATGCTTATGGGGACACACCTAGCTCCGACTGTAGTGACAAAAAAATGTGAAAAAAAAATGCTGATAAAAATCTGTTTCCAAAATAGGAAAATGTAAGTAAAAATCTACTGATGAAATCTGTTTCCCTAAACTCATGGTTGTGGGTTATAGTAGGGGAAAGAGAATGTTATATCAAAACATTTTACTTTTATGAGTTCATTCATAAAGGTATAGCTTCATGAGCCTGCTAAGCTGTGTAAATAACCTGATGTACCTATTTTACATTGTGGCTGTAAATATGGCAAATGGACTGAATGTCTTCTACTTCAAGTTTATTTGAGTTATCATTTTTACTTCATATTCTACTGACAAAAATTAAGCCTGTTTCATGTCTTGCCAATAAAAATAAATTCATTAGGAAGAAACTGTGTGTAATTATTGAACAAAATATCACAATATGTAAGGATACAATTTTGACAAAAATATAATTATTATAGATCTATGATTCATATAAGTCAAAAACAATGGCATAAAAATGAAACTGGAATGCGTATCAATCTGCACAGGAAAGCAATGTAAGGGTTCACCACTGGTACTTTCATTTCACTGCAGGAACTGCAAGTTACAACATTAGAGAAGCTTGGAGGTCAAACTTGGCCCTGCATTTCTGGATTTCTGAATAATTATATTTCCTTGTAAATTGTGATGCCAAAGCAACTGAATCCACTATAATCCCTTTCACATACAGTGGATGACTAGTTTATCTTATATGTGTAACACCATGGCACAGTCCAGTGCTGACTAGTCTAATGAATTACTTAAAGGACAAATACAATATAAACCCAGCACATTTTCATCACAGAGCATATTCTCATAACTATAAAATAATCCCTCTACTGGCACATATAATTTAATCTAGAATTAATGTTTAATCATTTTATGTGACATTTTGTTTTTATTCAGCTTTCTCAGTTAACACCATGTGGAGTTTGAATGAAATCTCAAGATAATTTATTTCAGAATTTGGTAAGCTAGCTTGTAAATGATATTGTGTCCTGAAAAGTCATTTAAGATGTTTGTAGCCCTTCGTTCTCCCCTCTCAGTAGGATCATAAGCTTGTTGAGCCTTTATTGTTTACCACCCTTTCTTTGTGTAGCATCAGTCACAGCTGAGGAAAGATATGAGGATGGAATTTCAGGAGACCTTAATAGTGCTTGCTGGCAGAGGGAGTGGATAGTCCTTGTGACTAACTGACGATTACAGAAAAATAATGAGATTTAGAGCATTGTCTTTACAAGAAGATGAAAGGGTGAACTGCACTGTATTAAAAAAACAATGAACACAAACTACACTGCTTTGCACAACTAACTCTCTGAGATCTTCTGAAAGAATGCAGTGATATATTAAAGACAGCCTTCTTAGATTAAAATGACAAAACTGGCAGAAGGAGTAAGGTAACTTAAAAAAAGGAAAGAAAGAAATGTCATCTTCTGGAGACAGAGAGTGTACTCAGGGAAGGAGAAAGCTTAGCTGTAAACCAAATCATATCAGTATAGCCATTCCCATCACATCATTTTGTAAACCAAATAAACATTTTATATGTATATATATATATATATATATATATATATATATATATATATATATGTATATATATATAAATAAATTGTTTAAGTGTATGACCACTGTAATTTTTTAAATTTGCATCTCATTTCAGTTCCCATGACTTTAGTGTTGTCAAGGACGATACATTTATTGACACATTCCCTGGACATGCCAATAAAAAGGATGAAGATTCTTAACCTCCCGTCATATATGCTGATTTTGTACATGGTACTCTAAACATATCTTAAAAAAACATAACACATGCTATGGCATAGACCACATGCAGGAAAGGTTATGCTGAATTGCACAAATCTTGCCTGCTATAGCCCTTGTCTTACTGTAAAGTCTTTATTCACTGAGACAAAGTGAAACCAGTATAGTTCCATTTTCTCTAAGAAAGGGAAAGTTTCTGGATTTGGAACCCTGTTTGATGGAAAAGATCCACATTGACCTGAGCAGGCCATTTAGTTCATGACTCTGGATAACAGTTAGAGCTGTGAGTTAACTTCCTTTGCGTGGGTTTGGAGCAAACAGCCTTAGCCGCATGTACTGCATTTCTTCAGCATGAAAAGGTAATTTTCTTCCTCTAGCTTTGAATATCTTTCTGTGTGAACATGACAAAACACACATATTTTCTCAGTATTTAGCATC
>NC_056727.1:1042436673-1042476673 GCF_019279795.1 Protopterus annectens | reverse complement strand
AAGACTTTAGTAAAAATAATGTCTTTGTCTGGTCAAGGTCTGTCAGCAATAACAGTAATAATAACTATGATAATAATCGCGCTCCCCATATTGATACCAACAAGGGGACAAGGAGATGGCAGAGAAGATCGACTAGTACAGTAGCTCCAGAGCCGAGGAAGGAAGAACGTGTTAAGCAACAACACATCGAACATATCGAACTTCATAGTCCTAGGTCTGAAGAGGCGGGACGGGCTCCTAACAACGATGACGCATTAGCGAAGGACTTACGTTCTCCGGAAGCGCCGGGAGCAATTGCATCAGTATATACAACACCAGTTGAGTCCGCTAAGGATTTGGTCCAACGGACAGCGAATGATGATCCACATCAATCCAATATGGATGTTCGAAGGAAGATCCCTGTGGATAAGGCGCCGATGGCGAATTTTCCCTCCGTTCCTCTCCCTATCAGGTTAGGAAGAAAGAGGTCTTTGGAAATCGACGATCAGAGGCAGCAAAGGAGAAAAGAACAGCCACATATTCCACAGGTATGTACACTGACTCGTATGTGGAACCAAACAACTTAGTTTGGAACATTTCCTCGCATACCTTAACTGTTAATGAAATCAATGTCTTGAACAGGGGTGTTAATTTCATCCCACAAGCTAGAGCTGACATCAGTGATAATTTAATAGCGATGAGACACTTTGCAAGGAACTTAACACTAAAGTTGATATTTGGCACTGAGACTGAGATTACAGCAGGAACTTTTAAACGCAAGAGCAACTTTATGCCACATTTCCCTCCAAATGTTGATTTGTTTATTCAAGCGGTTGAGCAGTCCTTATATGATGACAATGGCTTTCATTATAGTAACCATCCAGATAATTTAACTCAGGATGAGAGAGACGCTCTTAATGAGCTTAAGCGCAACATCGACATTACAATACGACCCGCTGATAAGGGGGGACCACTTGTTGTAATGGACACGACTTATTATCATGACACTATGTTCAATATGTTATCAAGCAATGCTTACGAGAGATTTGAACCTGACTGTATTTTTTCTATTAAGCAGAATATAGATAATATGCTTCAAGAATGTAGGTCCATGGGACTGATTAATGATGAAATGCATGAATATCTTAAGGTAGACTATACTAAGGTACCTAGAATGTATGGTTTACCAAAGATACACAAAAATCCACACCAACCTGCTTTCAGACCTATAGCCTTTGGAGCAGGTTGGCTAACTGAACCCATGTCCCTGTACTTAGATTCTGAGTTAGGAAAGCTACTAGGTTTATATGATTATATTTTGCATGATACTGCACACTTTTTAACTGAACTCTACGACCATATACAAGTAAAGGAACATGAGGAGAGGTTACTCCTAGTAACTATGGATGTAGAATCACTCTTTACCTGTATACCCAATGACATGGGCATCATGATGGTAAAAACTTTGATGGAAAAGAGTGGTCTTATAGATTCCAGCAAGGCAGAGTTTCTCTGCCTCTTACTTGAATTTGTTTTAGAAAACAATATTTTTTACTTTCATGATGAATGCTATGTACAAAAGAGTGGAGTTGCAATGGGCACAAGTTGTGCTAATGCATACGCCAATCTTGTGATGGTGGCATGGGAGCAGGAACATCTTGTTGGCCACCCGCAGATATTATTTTATAGGCGTTTCGTAGACGACTTGTTCCTTGTTTGGAAAGGTGATAGTGATTCTTTGGTCAGATTGCATGACAATATCAACAGGAGTAGTCGTTTCCTTAGGTTTTCTTTAGAATATTCATCGGAGACCATCAACTATTTAGATGTTACTATTAGTAGAATCAACTCTGCATTTGAGACCAGGGTACATAGGAAGGATTGTTACAGAGCCTCTTTTCTTCATGGTTCAAGTATGCACAATTCAAATATTTTTGGCAATGTCGTTAAAGGACAGGCCATGCGCATATCACGGTTGTGTAGCAATGAAAGAGTATTAGCTACTGAGTTCAATAAGCTAAAACAGGACTTTTTGAATAGGGGATATGATGAGTTGTTAGTTAATAGCAAATTGGATGAAACTATGCGTTTGTGTGATAGTAGGGCCAAACCCCACTTTTCTGGGAATAGAACAACATATCCCTCTAGCCTTCATCCTAGAAGCCAAGTAACAATGGTTCTCCCCTATGGAAATAACATTGACAGAATTAAGCAATTGGTAGAGATGAATTGGAATATTCTAATAGTTGATGAGAATACTAGAAAATTAGTGGGTAATAGACCCTCTTTTAGCTATAGTAACATGAAAAATCTAAAGCAACACCTATGTTACACTAACATGCATTCACACCAAGTATCTATTTATAATCCTGCCGTCTTGGGCACCAAGAAATGTGGCAGTTGCTTACAATGTGAATACATTGACCAATCGTGTTATTTTAGGAATCCGAATACAAATGTTTTATGGGAGATTAAGAATAACAGTAACTGTCGCACTCGTAATGTGGTCTATGTTGCTTATTGTCGAGCATGCTTCAGGTTCTATGTTGGTAAGACCAACAGAACCTTAAGAGAAAGGATTAGGGACCACTTATACTGCCTTGATAGGGGCCAAGAATATAGCTCTCTAGCCAAGCACACTTTACATGAAGGCCCCAACCATGTATTTTGTTTTCAGGTTTTGCATATACAGTACCCAGATGTTAGACTAGGTGACCTATATAATCTCACTGAGCAAGCTGAACTGAGGTGGATTCTCAGACTCGGCTCCCACTTGGGTTATGGCTTGAATGAGAGTGTCACTATCAAACCAATTTTAAAAGGCAGGAGGTTACGTTAGCTGTTCAGATCCTTATATAGATATTTGGTTACACACCACCCTCTTTGTGTAGTTCGCTATTGTTGTACATGTTGGTCAGTACATCATATTCTAAGATAACTTATTAGTCTATGTATACTTGGGACTTATATTTCAATACATAGTTCAGTATAGTGACGCATATAGGCACCTTATTGTTTATTGGGTTGGTTAGGATTAGTAATGTATTGATACTTATGACTTTTAGACATGCATTTATATATTTTCTATATTTTTAATGATGTTTTTAATAATGTTTGCTTCCTTTTGTAGATGTTTCTTTAAGAGGCTTTTAGTATTGTATGGTTAATTGATTAATTGGTTAAACCAGTGTGATGTTTTACTATTTAAGTGATGTATCTGAGTTGCTTTTACAACGTCTGATGAAGTGGAGGGAGACTCCGTGAAAGCGCTTACGTTTTGGCCTGGAATAAAAGATTTTTATTTTCATTATTTGCCTATTTTTGCTGAATACTAGAGACTGCTCATACGTTATCCTGACTTTGATTTTGCAGCAGCTACCTTCCGAGGGTGTTTTCTCATCTAAATGGGTTTGGCTCTTTGTGTTTTGCATATATATATATATATATATATATATATATATATATATATATATATATATATGGGTTCATGTCTATCGATCGACAACTCACTATATCGACATCCACTTCACCGACATCTAAAATAACCGACACCGCAAATCACGGACATTTAACAGGTAAGAGAATTAAATTTAGCTAATCATGCCTACCAGACATGCATAACACTACCATACTTACTAAAACATGGTAGGCATGATTAGCGAATTTAAATCTCTTACCTGTTAAATGTCCGTGATTTGCGGTGTCGGTTATTTTAGATGTCGGTGAAGTGGATGTCGATATAGTGAGTTGTCGATCGATAGACATGAACCCATATATATATATATATATATATATATATATATATATGCATACATATGCACACACAGAAGGAGACGCACATATACAGGTGTATTTAATTTCAGGGTAATACAGAAATGTTATAACATTTTTTTTACGTGTGATTTTTATCTTTTACACTGCTAAGCATTTCTTTGCTTGAAAAATAAGCATGTGCAAAATATTAACTTAACTGTCACCAAAAACAAAACTGTAATTATGATTTGTAAGGTAGAGAGGGCAAATGACATCAGTGAAATAAATAACTTGTGTCTGTCCAATGTGTTGCCCGTGCATTAACTAGTCCTTAGGATCATATATCTTGACTAATGCTCATGGGGCTGCACAGTTCCTCCACACTACTCTTCATTATGCCTCAGGCTGACCTTGGCAGTGCTAAATGTCCTGTAGCATTTACTCAGCACAAGGAATGCAGAAGTAATTTATTTCAGTTTAAGACATTTTACTGAAAGCTACTACGGATTGGCTGGGCTGTAGAGGGCACCAGCATTCTTTCTGTGTTAGATATCCCTGCATAACTCTCAACTGATAATATCTGTAGGTATTTCCCTTCATATATGCATCTGCATTTGCATTTATTAACACGCAGAAAAAATAAATACATGGCTTATTCTAATAGGTTGTTACTTCAGTTTTTGACAGCAGACACAAAAAATATGAGAAAACAGTTTTGCAGAATTCTCTATTCAGACTGCTTGAACATAATTATTTAGGAGATGTGCAATATAATAAAACTTTATCCTGCCTTCTATTATGAGATGATTCGGTGTCATACATTAGTTTTGCACATTACTAATGTTCAGCTTGCTGTGCTTGTGTTGTTACACTTTATGGTTGTTTCATTTTTTTAATCACACATGCCTGTTAGTGTGAGATAAGAGTATCTGTCAGGTGTATAAGACAAATTCTTCTGGCTTTAATTCTGCAGCCACTGAACTGAATCCGATTGCTGTATACTCTGGCATACCCCGTCCCTTAAGCATTTACGTTACTGTACATGTTATATTCCTTTTAGACTGGCGTTATTCTTTGCAACACTTTTTCAACAGAAATGTGCAATTGCTTTGATCAAGGTCTGATATGAAATGCTGATATACTACCTTTTTATTTGTTTCTTGTGTGTTGTTTACATGTGTGTGTATGTGTGTGTGTGTGTGTGTGTGTGTGTGTGTGTGTGTGTGTGTGTGTGCGCGTGCGTGCGCGTGCGTGTGTGTGTGTGTGTGTGTGTGTGTGTGTGTGTGTGTGTGTGTCTGTTATGTGTATGCCTGTTTGGTGACTCTATTTCTGCAGTTATTTACATTTAGGGAATATAAAGAGGCTGTTACAGGAACTTGCACAGTCCCATGAATTAATTTACTTCTTAATCAAGGTATATTATCATTAGAATAAACTTGCTTAAATGTGTCTTAAATCTCTACTGATGTGTGTTTCCTAAAGGAGCATAGACAAGTGATGAAACAAAACTGGAATATTTTTGAGTAAACATTTTAGTGGCATAAAACAATGACTGTAAGTCAGTTTGTCAAAATTCTTACTTTTGAGACATGGTGATCACAAAAGTTGAGTAATTCTTATTTTATTTGTAACTGTAACAATCAGACCTTCAATACACTACCAGATCACTCATTCATAGGCTTTATATGGAGTTTCTTGATAAGTTAGTGTCACAACCATCAATGCCTAGCTAATACCCATCCTCAGGCATAACCCCTTCGCCCTTTTCTCAAGGACTGCTAAGCCAATTAGTCGCAGGATAAATTTGAGTGTAGTCATTCAATTATCCAGATTCTGTTTGAAGGATGATAATATACTGCTCTGGTTAGTTTGCAGGAGCAGCTTTTTCCAAAGATAGGGAATACACTATGTAATGGATAGGTCCTTTTATCACATTCTGCTCAAATACGGGTGAAGATTTAGTCTCCTGGTGCTGGCATTTGCAAAGCTATTAGAGCTGAAGAGATATAGGATGTTAAAGACCAAAGAGTCTCAAATGGCACAGTAGGTGAGCCACAGATTGCCGCACAAGAGTCTGTAAGCCTCTCTTGGTAGCTCAGGGATTTTAATCTTGCAATCTTCTGAGTTAGGCACTTCTAAGGCTTCTTTAGTTGTCTGATAGCTTGTGTGAGGTACAGCCCAAATGAGGCATTGTCCTCTATAATTGGTCTAATCACTGTGGAATATCAGGGAATGGTAACATCTTTAGATTTGGGTGATATACTTTGGCTAGTAGTTGTGCTAAGTAGAAGGATTTTCTTACTACACTTGCTATGTGATAATTGAAGGGGAAGGGGCTGTCAACCCAAGTACCTGAATACATTTTTTATTTAGTAGTGCAGTAATGTATCAACTTTAAGATGAGGGTAATGTCTGCTTCCCAAATTGCATTTTATTTAAGCCCATTTGCGGTACATCAGGTTAACTAGGGTAAGTTATTTCTTAAGTGTGCTGGTCTCAGAGGTGGTCTTGGCAATAATACTCATCTTCAAGTCATGTGCAGATTTAGTTAAGCAGAGGCCTTAGTTATCATCCTAGAGATCAGAAAAGTGAATGTCAAAAGAAGTGGTCACAGTACAGAGCTCTGAGGACTCTGTAGGTTACCATTACACTTTCAGGTAAAGCACCTGACACACAAACTATGGATGTTCTTTTTGTTTGCCAGTTTGATATCCTTATTACTATACACAGATCTGGAGTTAAAGCATTAGTTTACTAACAATGCTTGCATGCTGATGGAGTCAGACACTTTGGCTAGATCAAGATGCAATGTATTAACAGCATGACCATTATCAATAGACCCTATGATCCTCTTGAAGAAGTTATCTGTATTTAATAGACAGAGTCTATGTCCCTTCCATGAAGCCAGACTGTTGAATGTCTAACTTCATGAGCATTTAGTACCATGACTGATTACATCAGTTATGATACACTATATAGCTTTCTAGATTGGCATCATAAACCTGACTGGGGGTCTATAACTACCTAGGTCTGGAGTAGGGCCAACCTTGTTGAAATAGCATCTCCACTGCAGTGTTCCTTAATTAAGGAATAGCATCCTAAGGCTAACCTTAGATTAGAGTACAAGAGGAGTAGTTCAATGAGCACATCAATTAGAAGTTAAATGCTAATGATATAGCATCTGTTTTTTTCAAATAATATTGTCCCACTTCATTTTTCATGCACAGGCTTCCCTCCATATCCCCAATCCTGAAGTCATTTGTAATAAAATAATTAAGCTCCTTTCGTCCATTTGTCTCCTACTATGCTTGCATGTTCCATTTAATGTCTTTTTGGGATTTTGTTTTATTAGAAATCAGCCCTACCATATCTCACCCCATGCAATGTGTAATTCTTACAACTATTTCTTTCTAGGTGCTTCTGTTGTGAATTCATTTTATACTTTTCAAATTCTGTTTTTATAAGACAATTCAATATTTACTACTTCATTTTCTGAAGTAGAAAAACATTTTAATTTCATACAGATTTGTTATATGGACAAAAAGGGGAAAAATTACCGCTGTTATTTACATCATTCTATGCCCTCTCATCTTCCTTTCTAAGCAGTGGGCAAGCAACAGAATAACTGTCTGGGTAAATTATTGAAATCAACAAAGATAGGCATCAGTGTTTGTTCTCTGGATCTCTTCATAGATTCATAGATTTATTGACTGTTATAAAGCTAATGACCCAGGGGGCCTTTCTAAGCCTAGTCAAGTTTTCCTGAAAAAATAATGATGCCCTGCATCCAAAGAGGACATTGACGGACAGGCATTTATAAACTGCCACTGTCCATAAGAGACATGGGTACTAGGCCTGGTGTAAATTTTCTATTCTCCATCCACTTGTCTAGGTTGTGTTTAAACTGAGCAATAGACAAAGTCCACTTCTTATGGATGGGAAGCCTGTTCCATAGGAGGGGGCAGACAAAATTCAGGTCCTTAGACCTTGTATTTCTGGTACTCTTTAACTTACAAATATGTAGGAGATTCATACATGTGGGTTTTGTGGATACCTTGTAAGCCAGGCATAGATCACCCCTCAGCAATCTATAGGAGACTGAATAGAGGGAAAGGGCTTTAAGGTGATCTGCATAAGGCAGGTTTGTTATGCCTTGTATTATTTTTGTAAGGAATTTTTGAGGTCGCTCTAGTTGCTGTATATGCCTGGTCAAGTATATACCAAAGGGAGCATTGTACTCTATAGCTGGTCTGATAAGAGCAGAGTATAGTGGGATAATGACCTCTTTGGACCTAGATACCATGCCTTTACTTATAAGCTGTGCAGCATAAAAGGACTTCCTTACCACTTTGTTGACATGGTGGTGAATGTAAGGCTACTGTCTACATGCGTATCCAGATCCCTGACCAATGGATCAACTCTTAAGAGAATATTACTAACATGATAATTAGCCAGGATGGTTGCTTTCCCAAAGGGTACAATTATGCAATTTTTAGCACTGAGTTTATATCCATGGCTTTGGAACCATTTGTTAGTCAGAGACAGACCTTCTTGAAGAATGCTAGTGTCTACAGGGGAGTTGATGATAACCCCCAGCTTGCAATCATCTGCAAACTTAGTCAACCATAAACCTTCAGCATTTGCTTCCATTACAAATAAATAGATGCCAAAAAGGAGCAGGCGAAGAAACTGACCCCTGGGGGACTCCACTAGTGACTGGCATCTTGATGGAGGTGGCCTTATCTATTTTGACCTCCTGGGTCCTATGCGTGAACCAGTTAGTTATCTAACAGGTGATAAAATGGTTTATACCTAAATTAGTGAGCTTGTCTATAATGCCTCAGTGGGGTATTATATCAAAACCATTGGCCAGGTTGAGGTAAGCTATGTGCACAGTTTTACTTTCATCCAATGCTTTGGTGACCCTTTCAAAAAAGTCCACCAGATTTAATAGCCATAACCTTCCTTCAACAAAGCCGAACTGTGATTTGTCCATTGTTTGCAGATTACCTGTGTCCTCATTATCATGTCCATGATGGTTATTTCCATGGCTTTACATATAAGGCTGGTAAGACTTATGGTCCTGTAGTTAACCTGATCAGTGGTTTGACCTCCTTTGTGCAGGGGAATGGCTGTAGCCATCTTCCATTCCTTGGACACAAAACCTGACCGAAGGCTCCATCTGAAAAGTGATTCAAGTGGACTAGAGAGGTCATGTTTCATGCTATTTATTAAATATCCCGAGATGTTATTGGGACCCATTGATGAACTGCTTTTGGCTTTGGAAAGTATATTAATGACCTGTTCTCTACAAATGGTTGGGGGGATTGTGGGAGGAGAGGGTAGATTCTGCCCTTCTGAGCTGGGAGTTTCTGGTTAAAGGCTTATTGTGCCTACTTATTTGAGCTGTTTCATTCTGAAATTGGTACGCCTTGTTGTCTATACCATAGACTAAATTCAGACCTGCCAAATCTAGATTTGCTTGTATAACTTGAGCGCTAATCCAGACCATATTTTTTTGGACAAGGTTCCCCTGCATCCTAGTGACAGAGTGTGCAGTTAGAAATTGTCTGATCGAAGACTGCTGGAACGGGGCTCAGTTTTTAGCTTTTTATTGGTTAATTTGTTTAAATCAGTTTGCTCATTTGCTACTGTTACATAAAATAAATAAATAAATACTTTATGGATTGCCACTTAGTTAGGGTTAAACTATTCCTGGCACCATAAAGTCTGCTCTTCAAATTTTACCTTAGAACAAGACAGTTTTTTTAATTTTAGCACTCGAATCTTTTTCTTTGAGCTCAGCACTTGTTCAAAACTCATTGTAAGCACTAAATAAGC
The DNA here is from genome assembly GCF_019279795.1 of Protopterus annectens. Lineage (NCBI taxonomy): Eukaryota > Metazoa > Chordata > Ceratodontiformes > Protopteridae > Protopterus > Protopterus annectens. The sequence goes on along the minus strand of NC_056727.1, from coordinate 1,042,467,100 downwards.
TACAAATTAATACAGCACTCAACTTTCCTCACTTGTCTAGAGAAAAACAGTTTTTAGTACTTAATAAATAACACCTATCCAGGCATGTCTAAGGGTCAGCTCCCGGTGTTTTCTCCTAACTGATGAATCTGGGCATCTTGGCGCAAGGCAGCAATTGCCTCATGTACACAGACAACTCTCTCCTCTTACCACCCAACACTACAACCTGTGAGAGATGGACTTATATAGCCAAACTGGAAGCAAAGCAATCTTCACCCAAGACTGGACTAGCCAGTCAAGAGGAGCAGGTAAACACTTGCACTACACCACACTCATCACATAGTCGCTCAAAACCTACACTACCAAAACACACACATAGCAACACAAGACACACACCTACATTCATGGAGGCTCTCAGTAAAAATCTGCTCAAGCAACAGAGACCTCCAAAGCAGAAATGCATGAAAACTCCACCCTCCAACACAACCCAAATGACACATAGCCCACAAACTCAGTGTGCCATTCAACCACAGCCCATAAGGCATAACAACATACTCAACACTCTAGTCATAGGTAACTCTATAGTCAGGCACTCACCAGGCTAAACAAGGAGAAAGTTACTGTCAGCTGCCTGTCGGGTGCCAGGATCTGCCACATAACACACGCACTCAGGTCACTCCACAACAAGTAGAAATATGACTCTGTCATTGTCTATGTTGGTTAGAATGACCTGAGATGTACCTCCCTGGACTACATGAAAAGAGACATGGAGGAGCTCTCCGATCTTGTGGCCCAGGCAGGTATGACCCTAGCCCTGAGTAGCATCCTGCCATCACCCAGAATGGTACTACAGTACAGGGACAAAATGATTGACTTCAACAATTGGCTAATCTTCTGGTGTCATTCTAAGGGGAACCAGTATCTGTCTGCCTGGGATGACATGATCGACAAAACACGATGCTTTACCAGAGATGGCCTGCACCTGTCGCCCTTGGGATCCCAGATACTGGCTAAGGTTCTTGCCAGCCCTATAGTGCCTTTTTTAGGCAAGGTTTAAATGACAAATTCACCACCGTAACAGGTGCAAGGAAGCAAAATCTGAGGGTAATGCTACTCAATGCTAGAAGTCTAAACCTCAAAATGCATTCACTTGAGGCACTCCTTAAAATGGAGAACATCGACATCTGTGCAGTGACAGAGACCCGGTTCAAGGCTCCAGAGAGCACCCCTGCATTACCAGGCTATAATTCATACCACAACTTTTGGCCACCTAACCTGGACCGAAACACTAAAGGTGGAGACGTGTTCATATTCATTAAGGATATCCACACTTCCACGCTAGTTGCTCAGCATAATGCATCAGAGATTATCCAAGTGCAACTAACTCTAGGCAAGACCGCAATCCAAATTGTAACTTGCTACAGATCCCCCACCAAGCCCCAGGATTCCCAGTCCTCATTTCTTGATACACTGGAAAATATTAGGGTACAACCCAACACCCTAATAATGGGCGATTTCAACTACCCCACCATTAACTGGGAAAACTACTCATGTACCAACTCTTTTGCTTATCATTTTCTGGAATTCATAAATTCCAACGCCTTCGATCAACTTATCCACACCCCCACCAGGGGCAGCAATATCCTAGAACTGGTCATTACCAACATGGGCGACTGGTGTTCCACACCAGAGGTCAATTCCTCATTGGTCAGATCTGATCCAAGCTAATCAGCCTAGACATCCACATCCTGCCCCCAACCCCCATTAGGGAAACCACATAGGGAAACCACCATAAAACATTTTTCCAAAGCCAACTTCACGCTTCTTAAGACAGAAGTGGCAAACTTCATGACATCCATGCAGATGGACAATAGAGGTACAACTGCTGAATCCTACACAAATGCACTTTATAAGCCCTTACACGAGTGTATGGATCATGCTATCCCTAACAGAACCAAGATGCTATCCTCCAAAAAAAGGAAGCAATCTGGTGGTCCCCTGCTACAAACAAACTCTACAACAGAAGAAAGAAACTGTTGCAAAAAAGAGTAAAATCCCATGACTGGAAGAACTCCCTGGTCAGCCTCAGTAAGAAGCTGAGATCCCTCATAAAATCCTCCAAAGCTAGTTATGAAAACAAAATCACCACTGATTGTAAAGACAACCACAAAGCATTATATAGCTATGTCAAGAATCTCAATGGCAACACTCAGATCTGCTCTGAGTTACAGAACAATGGCACTAAATATACAGAACCAACTGATATTGCCAACATCCTGGCAGATAGGTTCAGTGCTAACTTTACTCCCCTCACAACCCCTAAAGTGCCCATACTGGAAGAATGCAAAGTTCCTGTGATCACAGCTGCACAGGTAAAAAACACTCTCTCCAAAGTCAAGAACACAGCATCCATGGGACCTGACAACATCCTAGGCTGCATTCTACATGAACTACAGAATGAACTGGCATCCCACCTAAGCACCATGTTCAGTCATAGCCTCATCTCAGGCTTTGTGCCCACTGAATGGCACACAGCAACAGTTATCCCACTCCACAAAGGGGGAGCCACCACAAACCCAGGGAACTACCACACCATTAGCCTAATGAGCTTGGTCTGCAAGGCCATGGAATGTATCATCATGGAACTTATAAACAAAGACATTGGTAATCTCCAAACTCTGGACCCCACCCAGTTCAGGTTTGTAAAAGGCAGATCATGTCTCCTAAACCTGATTGACAAGGGTAACGTGGTTCACACAGCCTATCTAGATCTTGCCAAGGCTTTTGACACCATCCCCCACTCTGGAATTATAGATAAACTCACTAAATTAGGTATACATCTCTATGTCACAAGATGGGTTGCCAACTAGCTCACTGACAGAACCCACACTGTGAAAGTAGCAGACTCCAAATCCGACTTCAGACCAGTGACAAGTGGAGTACCACAGTGTTCAGACCTGGGTCCTCTCCTGTTTGGTATCAACTTTTCTGAAATACACGCTAACACAGAAGGTCTTTGGCTAATGAAGTTCACAGATGACTGCAAACTAGGAGCCATTATTCAAACTCCTAACAATGTAGACATCCTACAAAAGGGCCTCACTGAGACAGATGCCTGGTGTCAAAGCCATGGCCTCAAGCTCAATGCCAAAAAGTGCATTGTCATCCCTTTGGTAAAAACTCTGTACCCATGAGCTACAACATAGGTGGTAGTCTACTTAACACTGAAAGTGTGATAAGAGACCTTGGGGCACAGGTGGACAGTAGTCTCTCCTTTGATAATCACATCACCACAGTAGTCAGGAAATCCTTCTACATGGCACACCTCATCACAAAAGGTTTCTCATCCAGGGAAAAAAGAGGTCATTATTCCCCTCTACTCGTCACTCATTAGACCCATTATAGAGTACAATGCCCCTTTTGGTATGTACCTCAGAAGACATCTACAACAACTGGAATGGCCGCAGAAGTATCTCACAAAGAGGATTACCGGCCTCAAACAGATGCCCTATGTAGAACGTCTCAAAAAACTCCAGCTTTACTCCTTCACATATCGCCTACTCAGAGGTGATCTCTGCCTAACATACAAAGCTATGTCAAACCCAGAGCTGTTGGACATGCTCCACTTAAAGAAATTCCAATCCCTCCGAGCTTCACGCTCTAGGGACGTAAGCCTTGTCACCACAATAAATAGAACATGCTGGAGGGATAGATTCCTGTCCGAAAGACTTCCCATACACTGGAACAAACTACCTATCTATATCAAATAAAGCTCCTCATTAGCACTCTTCAAGAAAAATCTTGATGATTCGATAGGAAATAGGAAATTCACCCCAGGGATCACCTCTATGGCTCTGCTCGACAGGAGCACAAGAAAATAATTTTCTTGGGTGGCAAAAACCAGGGTACCTTTTTGGCTAGGCTTGTATAGGCCCTAGAGCTGATAGCCTAGTACCTACCTATGAACCTACAAACCTATGTGGTATTTCCTTTGGAGTATCAGGGGGGGACTGGAGGGAGAAATTTGAGATGAACATGTCAGCCAAAAGGTTGGCAATTGCCTCCGGTTCAGTGTGGGTGATGCCATTTACAATAAGTTCTGCATATTGTTGTGTATTTTTGTCTGAGGTTATGGACATAGCTGTAGAAAGCTTTGTGGTTTTCCTTTGCCTGAAAAGCAATTTTTGTATTCAAATTTAGCCTTTGAAGTACTAATTAACCCTCTTATCTGTCTGTTTAGATTGGTCAGTGAGCTTTTAGTATGAATGGCTTTGTTTCTCCTACTCTTTAAGATTTTTTCTTTTGTTGTACAACTGATTGATATTGTGATTCCATCAGGGTGACTTGTCTTTTGAGTTTGTCTTATTCTTAATACAAGTAGGCACAGCTTGTTCTATACAGCTATTGATATGGCTTTACTGAGATTTTGTAAATAGCTTAATGCATTCTATGGTGTTTACTGGGTTTGGGGTGCTTGTAATTTAGCCAAGGTATTTCTTAATATAGAGAGGTTAGCATTGGAATAGTTCCTAAAGGTTTTTGGTTTTGCTGGATCCCCAGATTTAATTTTTATTTCAAATAATACTGCCTTATCATCAGATCTGACAAGTGAAGATATTACATTAAAGGAGGAACATTGCCAACACCCCCACCACCATGTTCATGAGTACAATGTCAAGGATGTTTCTACCCCTGATATGAGAATGAACCAACTGTTCCAGGGTGCTGTTATTAACAAAGTTTAGGAATCGGTAGGATTATGCATTGTCTCCCAGTCTATAGAGGGTAGTTGAGATCCCCATGAATATCCTATTGGGTTGAATGGTGAGGGAGTCTAGTACATTGAGATAGGTAGTATGGGATCCTCGGGGCATGGAGTGGGACCTACATGTTGCAAGGGTATGCTAAAACACCCTATTATGGTGAGTTGCAAATGTATGAGTTCCAGGGGGTCATACAATTTAACTAGTTTGCATGTGAGATTAGTTTTAATGTAGACTGACACTCCTCCACCTTTTAGTTCCATCTTGTGCAGTAGCTGGTCTAAACATGTGAAATGTATTATAACCTTGTATTGCTGGGGTACTCTTATCAACTTTAAAACATGTCTCTGTTACTACACAGATGTCTACACTCTCCAGAGAGAGAGGAAGGCTTGCAGGCAGTGGAGTTTTTTCGTTAAGACTTCTAGCATTGAGCGTACCACTATCAGATATTCCTTCATAAGTTCAGTTAAGTTGGTAGGTTTATCAGTTTGGCATTGCCTAAAAAAGGCACTATGGGGGTGGAAAAGGTCCTTAACAATATCCAGACAGGATAACTGCAGACCATCCCTGGCAAAACAGTATGGTCTGTCAACCATGTGCTCCCAGGCTGTAAAATATTGTACACCCATGGATTGACAGCAGAAGCTAAGCCAATTGTTAAAAATCAATAATTTTCTGTTTGTAATGTGGCATCATCCTTGGAGAAGGTAGTATCCTGCTCAGTACTAGGCTCATACCTGCCTGAGACACATAATCAGTGAGCTCAATCATGTCTCACATCATATAATTAAGGGAGGTACATCTCAGGTCATTAACACCCACATGGACTATGACAGAGTCATATTGGTACCTGCTGTTCAATGACCTGAGTGTCTGTGTGACTTGATATGTGACTTGATAGAGCTTAACCCCAGAAAGGCAGCTAACCATGACTCTCTCCTTACTTAATCAGTGTACCTCACACATAAAATTACCAATGGCCAGGAAATTTGGCTATGTGCTGGTTTGCCTTAAGGGCTTAGCCGTGGAAGCATCGGATACAGTGTGTCAGCATAACTAGTTTTATATGTAGGGTCTTTCACCCAGAACAGTAGGCATGGTGAAAGTCTCACTGACAACCTCTATATGTTGAATTGCCTAATGTCATTCAAATCTATGTGAATGTGCAATCCATCCATCCATCCATCCATAACACCTTTTTCCCATTTTTCCACATGGGATTGGGGTATCATCCTACCTAAATCCAGCTTAACTCCCCAGTGTATTCTCCAGTCAGACTGGGTCACCAAGCATGAATCATTTATATTCCCTGCCATTTTCTGTTATGTTTAGGATCTTGTTCATTGTAAATAGATTCATAGGTTCATAAGTTACTAGGCTAGTGGTCCTAGTTCCTTCATAAACCTAATCATGTTAATCCTGGGTTTCCCCAATTGTCTTTGGTTAGATTAATGTATTTTACAGATCTGCACTGACTACCCCTGTCCATGAGGGACATGGGTGCCACCTCCAGGGTGAATTTGCTGTCTCCCATCAATTTGTCCAGGTTGTGCTTGAATAGGGTCATTGAGGAGCTGTGCTTCACATGAACTGGAAGTTTATTACACAGCAGAGATAATCTCTGGGAGACATATCTATCTCTCCAGCATTTTCTGTTGATGTTACTGGCAAGGTTGAAATCCCTAGAGTGAGTGACTGTAGTGCCATTTGATTTGCAGATGTGCAGCATTTTCATCAGGTCAGGTCAGAGACTGCCCTGTAGGCACAGCTCAAGTCACCTCTCAGTAGCCTATATGATACAGAATACAGTGATAGGGCTTTCAGTCTATCCATGTAGGTCATGGTTTGGAGGCCCTTTATCTTCTTAGTGAGGAAACCTCATTGGTCTCTCCAGTTGTTGCAGGTGTCTGGTGAGATACATGGTCTGATTAGTGTCAAATAAAGTGGGGTTATAACATCCTTAGATCTGAACGTGATGCCTTTACTTATGAGATGTGCAATGTCGAAGGCTTTCCTTACCACCGTGGAAACGTGGTGGCCAAAGTTCAGATTTTTGTCGATCTGTGTTCCCAGATCTCACACCACAGGGGTTTGAACTTAGCTTGGTGCTGTCACTATTGTAATTAGTGGGGAATTCTGTTTTGCCAAATGGGGTAATAGTGCACTTTTTTGCATTTTGTTTTAGACTGTGACTTTGGCACCAGTCATTTGTTTGTGTTAGCACCTTTTGTAATATGTTAATATCATTGGGGGACTCAATAATTGCACCTAGTTTACAATCATTAGAGAACTTAGTAAGCCAAAGGATGTCTACTTTAGCCTGAACTTTGAGAAATAGATTCAGAACAGTAAAGGGCCAAGTACAGATCCTTGTGGTATGCCACTGGTGATGGCTCTACTGGTAGAGGCGGAGACACCAACCTTGACAGTATGCGTTCTGTTGGTAAGCCAATTAGCTACTCATCTAGTGATGTAAGGATTAACACCAAGCTAGGAGAGGTTTTCAGTGATACCTGAGTGGGGAATTGTGTCAAAGGCTTTGGCTAGGTCCAGATAGGTGGTATGCACTGTCTTACCTTATTCCAGCGCTTTGGTGGCTTTCTTGAAGAAGTCTACCAGGTTCAATACACATGATCTACTCATAACAAAGTCAAACTGGGTTGTATCTAGAATTTAATTGTCACCTATGTCCCCATTGATAAGGTCCATGAGGATCCTTTCACTAGCCTTACAGATAAAGCTGGTGAGACTTATGGCTCTGTAGTTCCCAGGGTCAGTTGATGGCCCCTCTTTATGTAAGGGGATTACTGTTGCTGTTCTCCATTCTGATGGTACAAAGACAATTCTCAGGCTATGGTTAAAGAGAATGGCAAGTGGGTCAGCTAGGTCCTGTTTTAGATTGCTTAGTAAGCAACCTGGAATGTTATCTGCTCTCAATGAGGCCATATGTGTGGCCTTGGAAAGCACAGATATTACTTGATCTCTAGAGATACTAGGTAGAGCATTGATGTCAGGTATGCTTTGGTGTATGGCTAGTGGGTATAGGGGGGTGAACTTTGCACCAAATCTGTTAGCTAGCAGGTTGGAAATTTCCTCCAGTATAGTGTGAGTGTTACCATCTTCTATCAATTTGGCACATAGCTGGACACTCCCTTTTAGATTCTGGACATAGTTAAAGTATGCCTTATGATTGTCCTTGGCTAGGGATGCTATTTTAGATTCACAATTAGCTTTAGAGGACTTTACGAGACTCCTGATTTGCTTGTTCAATCTGTGGAGGGAATTCTTCTTCTGCAGAGGCAGTTGCCTCATGTTCTTAAACATCAGTTTTCTCCTTTTGTTATACAATCTGTCTATACTAGAAGCCCACCAAGGTGGCTTATTTTTTTGGGAGGGCCTGATTTTAATCTAGTCAGGTACGGCCAAGTCTATACAGTTTCTAAGATGATTATACAGGGCATTTATATGCATCTTGACATAGGAGTCAACATTGCCGGTGATTGGAGAGGGTATAAAACTTTTTACACCATCACTTAGTAGGCTGCAGTTTACGTTAGAGAAGTTCCTTAGTTTCATTGCTCCTTTGGGGTGTGGGGTTCCAATAGTTACTTTGAATGAGATTGATTTATGGTCTGACCTTACCAGGGAGGGCATCACACATGGGGCAGTGCAGTGACCACCCATATTGGTGAGTACTATGTCAAGGACATTAGAGCCCTTTGTGGCGGTGCAGACTATCTGTTTCAGAACATTTACATTGACAAAGTCCAGTTACTTCTGAGTAAGCATGTCTGAGCTTGTGTATGTTATCTAGTCGACAGATGGATAGTTAAAATCTCCCATGCCTAAGGTGTTGGACTGTATGGTGAGTGACTCCAGTAAGCCCAGGTAAGCATTGTGCTTTTCATGGTTTATGGAGGGGGACCTAGAGCTAACAATGATCTGGTAGGGTGTTTTTACTATAGTTAATTGGGCGTGGAGTAGTTTGAGAGAGTCATATGGTTTGACTAGTCTTAAGGTGTACTTGGCTTTAATGAAGATGGATACACCTTCATCTTTGGTTCTGCCATGCTCATTTTGAGGTCTGAACATGTTTAAGGCACTGTAGCCTTACACAGCTGGGGTGCTCTCTGCGGCCTTCAACCATGTTTCAGTGACTGCACAGACACCAGCATCTTCCAAGGTGAGGAGAACTTCTAGGGAGTGCAGTTTCATGTTTAGACTCCTAGCATTAAGCAGCAGAACCTTGAGTTTGTCTTGAGTGGATTTTGCTATGTCGGAAATTTTGTCATTTTGACATTGACTAAAAAAGGCACTATGGGGGAGACAAGTACCTTAGCCAGTATTTGAAAGCCTAGTGAAGACAGGTGCAGACTATCTGTGGCAAAGCAGAGTGGCCTGATGGCCATATCTTCCCAGGCTGACAAATAATGGATCCCCCTAGAATGACACCAGAAGTTAAACCAATCATTGAAGTCAATCATTTTTTTATTTACATTGTGGAATCATCCTGGGTGAAGGTCGAATGCTGCACAGGGGGAGGGTCATACCTGCCTGAGACGCATAATCTGAGAGTTCAGTCATGTCTCTCTTCATAGTGTGAAGGGAGGTATGTCTCAAGTCATTCACCCCCAACATGGACTATGACAGAGTCATAGCGGTACTTGTTGAGTGCCTTGAGTGCATGCATGATCTAACAGATCCTAGCACCCTATAAGCAGCTGAAGGTGACCTTCTCCTTGTCCAGCCTGGTGAGGGCAACATCTGTGTGCCTCACTATGTAGTTTCCTATGACCAAGACATTAGGTTTTGAGGTGTTTTGCATTAGGGGCTTATTTGGTAAGACACTGATATGTGTATTGCTATGTGTAATGGTTTACATGTTGGGGTGTGTGCAGAAAATTTGCACTTGGGAGGTCTCTGATCCTTTGGTAGGCTTCTAGTGAGTACCTCCATGTATATGTGTTTATGCGTCATGTCCTGAACCTGTGTGAGAAGTGAAGTGCATGAGCTGACAGTGTAGTGCCTTTTTTAGGCAAGGTTCAAATGACAAATTCACCACCATAACAGGAACAGGCAAACAAAGACTGAGGGTAATGCTACTCAATGCTAGAAGTCTAAATCTCAAAATGCACTCACTCGAGGCACTCCTTAAAATGGAGAACATCGATGTCTGTGCAGTGACTGAAACCTGGTTCAAGGCTCCAGAGAGCACCCCTGCATTACCAGGCTATAACTCATATCACACTTTTTGGCCATCTAACCTGGACTGGAACACCAAAGGAGGAGGTGTGTCCATATTCATTAAGAATGTCCACACCTCTAGGCGAGTTGTTCAGCATAATGCAGCCGAGGTTATCCAAGTGCAACTAACTCTGGGCAAAACTGAAATCCAAATTGTAGCTTGCTACATATCCCCCACCATGCCCCAGGATTCCCACTCCTCTTTTCCTGATACACTGGAAAATATTAGGGTTCAAGCAAACACCCTAATATTGGGTGATTTCAACTACCCCACCGTTAACTGAGAAAACTATTCATGTACCAACACCTTTGCCCAGTGCTTTCCGGAATTCATAAATTTCAATGCCCTGGATCAACTTATCCACACCCCCACCAGGAGCAGCAATATCCTAGACCTAGTCATTACCAACATGAATTCCACATCTGAAGTCAACTCCTCTTTGGTCAAATCCGACCATAAGCTAATCACCCTAGATAGTCACATCCCGCCCCCATCCCCCATTAAAGAAACCATGGTAAAAAATTTCTTCAAAGCCAACTTCATGATTCTTAAGGCAGAAGTGGTGAACTTCATGACACCCATGCAGATGGACAATACAGTTATGACTGCTGTATCATACACAAATGCAATCTATAAACACTTACACGAGTGCATGGATCGTGCTATCCCAAACAGAGCCAAGATGCTATCCTCCAAAATAAGGAAGCCAATCTGGTGGTCCCCTGCCATAAACAAACTCTACAACAAAAGGAAGAAATTGTTTCAAAAGAGAGTAAAATCCCATGAGTGGAGGAGCTTCCTGGTTAGCCTTAGCAAGAAGCTGAGGTCCCTTATAAGATCCTCCAAAGCTAGCTATGAAAACAAGATTGCCACTGATTCTAAGGACAACCACAAAGCATTCTATAGCTATGTCAATAATCTCAATGGCAACACCCAGATCTGCTCTGAGTTACAGAACAATGACACAAAAATTACAGAACCAACTGATATTGCCAACATCTTGGCAGATAGGTTTAGTGCTAACTTTACCCCTCTCTTACCCCCTAAAGGGCCCATACCTATACAGGAAGACTAAAGAGTCCCTGTAATCACAACTTCACAGGTAAAAGCAGCACTCTCTAAAGCCAAAAACACAGCATCCATGGGACCGGACAACATACCAGGCTGCGTTTTACATGAATTTCAGAACAAACTGGCTCCCCACCTAAGCACCATGTTCAATCATAGTCTCACATCAGGCTTTGTGCCCACTGAATGGCACACAGCAACAGTTATCCCACTCCACAAAGGGGGAGCCACCACTGATCCTGGGAACTATCGACCTATTAGCCTGATGAGCCTGGTCTGTAAGGCCATGGAACGTATCATCATGGAATTCATTAACAAAGACATTGGAACCTCCAAACTCTGGACCCCACCCAGTTTGGGTTTGTGAAATGCAGATCTTGCCTCATGAACCTGGTCGACTTCTTTGAGGCAGTCACCAAAGCCGTAGATGAGGGTAAGGTGGTTCACACAGCCTATCTTAACCTCGACAAGGCTTTCAATACCATCCCCCATTCTGGAATTATAGCTAAACCCACTAAACTAGGTATAAATCCCTATGTCACAAGATGGGTTGCCAACTGGCTCACTGACAGAACCCACACCGTAAAAATTGCAGACTCCAAATCTGACTTCAAACCAGTGACAAGTGGAGTACCACAGGGTTCAGTCCTGGGACCTCCCTTGTTTGGTATCTACTTCTCTGAAGTACAGGCTAACACAGAAGACCTCTGGCTAATGAAGTTCGCAGATGACTGCAAATTAGGAGCTATAGTCACATCCCCAAATGATGTGGACATCCTACAGAAGGGCCACACTGAGACAGATGCCTGATGTCAGAGCCATGGCCTCAAGCTCAGTGCCAAAAAAGTGCATTGTTATCCCATTTGGTAAAAACTCTGTACCCATGAACTACCACATAGGCGGCAGTCTTCTTAACACTGAATGTGTGATATGAGACCTTGGGACACAGGTAGACAGCAGTCTCTCCTTTGATAATCACATTGCCACAGTAGTCAGGAAATCCTTCTGCATGGCACACCTCATTACAAAAGAGTTCTCATCCAGGAAAAAAGAGGTAATTGTTCCCCATTACTCCACACTCAGTAGACCCATTATAGAGTACAATGCCCCTTTTGGAATGCACCTCACAAGACACCTACAGCAGCTGGAAAGGCCCCACAAGTACCTCACAAATAGAATTACTGGCCTCAAATAGATGCCCTACACTGATTGTCTCAAAAAACTCCAGCTTTACTCTGTAGCATATCACCTACTCTGAGGTGATCTCTGCCTAACATATAAAGCTATGTCAAACCCAGAGCTGTTGGACATGCTACACCTAAAGAAATCCCAATCCCTCCGAGCTGCACGCTCTAGGGACCTAAACCTTGTCACCACAATTAACAGGACATGCTGGAGGGATAGATTCTTATCCCAGAGACGTCCTATACTCTGGAACAAGCTACCCATCTATGTCAAGCAAAGTTCCTCATTAACACTCTTCAAGAAAAATCTTGATGAGTGGATGGGAACTAGGAAATACACCCCGGCGATCACTTCTGTGGCTCTGCTCGACAGGGGCACAGGAAATTAACTTTCTTGGGTTGGCGTAAACCAGGGAACTTTGTTGGCTAGGCTTACTTAGGCCCTTGGGCTGATAGCCTAGTACCTACCTGTGAACCTATGAACCTGTTTGATGTCTTTTTTTATGTGCTAGGATTGTTTCCAAATTGATAGTGTAATTACATTTCTTACATATGGTATTTGTATGTTTCAGGACTAAGTGGTTGTCGGTATACATGAGACAATTACTACATTGCCTCAGTATACCCAAGTAAATCAGGCTGGCTGGAGAAATGATGGGAAACTGACTATCCATAATGGCAGTTTTATACCATAGTACTGTTGGGGAGTGGGTAAGTTACATCAGTTTATGATGAAGGAATAACAGAGGGTGCTTATTTTATTGAAGCCTTAGGGTGCAGAACTGTGGTGATGCTGCTCACTGTGCAATTGAGTTGCCTGCAGAGCAATAGGGGGCTTGGAAGGGTCCTACTGAGAAATGTGTAGGGGAAATTTAAGTTTCCAGGTGTTTGCATCTATACAGGGCAGTGTTAACCCCCGTTGTGCAATGTACAGCTTTGCGCAAATGCAAGGCTTAAATATAGATGAAATTCAACAATTTTAAGACAAACTAATGGAAAAGCCCCAAATTGAGCCTTTCTCCAGCAATACCCACCTCAGGTGGAACCTGAGCTACATACTTCTGCTACAAGGGTGTAGGGAGGCCATCTTAATGTAAGATGGCTGGTTTAGAGCACAGTGATACCAAACAGTCTAGATTCAGCAAGTCTGAATCTAGCCTATGCTATATAAGGCAGTAGTATAGAATATCAAAGTGCAGAAAAAAATGCAGACACTATCAGCGATAATGAAGCAGCAAGTCAAATAAATACAGTTAACAAAGTGCAATACAGGCTTTAAATATACTTATTTTTCAGTTGTTTGCACTGGATGCCTTTGATTTCAGTTCAGATGCACTCCAGATCTCTGGGTCATCAAACTCTGAACAGCTCCAGTTAACTGAGGTAAATGTGAGTATCAAAGCCTGCACCTTGTGTCTGTGAGGCAAACACTTTAACCATTATATGAGCTCATAAATAAAAACAGTAAAATGTAATGGATAGTCATGTTGCCCCCACCCGCACACCCCGTACAATGATGTTAATAGAAAACAGCATCATATAGGTAGAAATACAGAAGCACTAATATATGTATACACTGGGCTCCATCAAAGACAGGAAGGAAAAGAATTGGATACAAGCTGTTATGCAGTAGCGGGGTTCCCAAAAGATTGCTTACTCCATTATATTAAGGCAAACAGATTATTTCAGTGAAACTTCTTTTCTAAATAAGATTCTAGCTAAACACAAAATTCAATGCTCCTTAGTAATATACTTGCTAAGTAGTTAATGAATCAGTTAATTAATTAATCAATTCATTATTGTTTTTATGTTGTGTTATTTTTATTTTATCTGCTAAACAGTGTAGCAAACTTTATTTGTTAACTGGGTTAGTAGGCTTTTCCAGACAATCTTTTCCAGTCATTCCTTGTGCTACAGATAGTAAATTACCTATTAATAAATCATAATTAAGAGTTAAAAGCCATTGCCATTTGCTATATCTCTACACTCTGAGACCTCAGTTTACAAAGCTTGCTGTACATCTACTCATACATGTAAACACTCTAACCAATGTCTTACAAGCAAAAAAGGCATGCAAGTAAAAAGAAAATTCATGTCCATAGGGTGAAAAAGTGGGAGGTGTCAAAGCTTGTTATTCTGGGATGGGGGCGTGCAGCAGGGCATATGGAGTTAAATTCGACTGGAGGCACAAAATAGTAAGATGCTAAGGTGAAGCCTTTATAAGGATCCTATAAATGAAGGACTGAGTAGTTATCAAAATTCTTGTTTGCTGTTTTTACCTTCTTCATGCTGGAATATAACAAATAAATGAGACTAGAACAACGGTGGAGATGTAGCTTTGCCTGTACCACAGTAGCACTACTTGAACTGCATAGCATTAATGAAATTGTTGTGCAAAGTAACTGTGAAGTCAGGATGGAATATTTAAGATCTTAAGCTAGGGGGGTGGAGGGCTTCATGACACTGTGGCTTACTGTGAAAATGATCCTTCATAGTCAATAGGTGATAGGATGAGAGGTCAAGGACACATACAATCCAAATTCATGTGGCATGTGGGGGTAGTGTGAGGCAGATGTAAATAGCTATTAAGCAAGATGAAGGCAAAGGCTAATCTGTATTCATTTGTAAACTGTATCAAGCAGCAGTGTTACTTTCCCAGTAATTAGAATGTGCTTAAGAATAGAACACAAATCATCCAAGTGGGTGTTGCCTCCTCTTACCGAGAAGAGGTGTCCCCCAAAGATATGTACTGGGCTCCTTCCTGTTTGGCATCTGTTTTTGGACCTCCAAACTGGTATCAGTGATCTCTAATTAACAAAGTGTGCTGATGGCTGCAAGCTGGGTGTGGCCATTAAACTCCCTTGGGATGCATATACCCTACAAAAACAATCAAGTAGTCAATTCCTGCTTCTTAGAAAAAGGGCACAAATCAAATGCAAAAAATTGTATCATCATCCTCTTTGTGAAGCAAAAACAATCTTTATCTTATGCATTGATGCCATCCCATTACCACACAAATCTGTGATCAGGGAGCTGGGCACTTGGGTTGATAGTTCCCTCTCCTTTGAACGTCAAGTGGTGAATGTAGTTAGGAAATCCTACTGCATATCATCGTTATTTGCAAAGAGAATCATTTCTAAAACCAAAGAACTCATTGCAACCCTACAGTCTGCCCTAGTCAAACCTATTATAGAACTTAATGTACCTTTCAGCATGTATCTCTCCAGGCACATCAAAAAAAAAAAAAAAACAGAGCTGCCTACAAAAAGTATCCATGGTTTCAAAAAACTTAGTTACTAGGAGTGACTGGAGTCTTTGTCCTTGTATTCAGTGTTTTAGAGACTCCTGAAGGGAGACCTGTGCCTGGCTTACCATGCCATTAAGGATTTTGTTCTTTTCAACCTCCTTTTTCATAACAAACCAAATTGTGTAGCCAGTACCAGACACAGAGATTTCAGCCATCATAAAGGAATAGATAAAGCTAAATGGAGAGAAAGACATTCATCCCCCAGTGCTTCCTCCTTGTTGTAAAACCAGCACTATTTGCAAAGCAATGTGATTCCCTGTCATACTTCAAAACGAGTTTTGGCAGCTGCATGGGTGGTCATAAATTTGCCACTGGACTTATAAGCACTACTCTCCTTGAAAAAAGGTGGTAGAGCCTGAGGTTGGGTATTGACAGACAGGCATGAGCTCTGGACTATTCTATGATCCTATGATAAATTGCAGAACACTGGAGAGGATAGACTGACAAGATAGACTATACGGCTTTGTGTTTACACATACCCACATACAGAGAATTCTTAACTCAAATCTTGAAAACAGCAGGTTTTTGAGTAGTAAGGTTATTTCTACAATGGAGATGCATCAGTTCAGGGCACTTTTGGTTAGGCAGATGGCTCAGCAGCATCTATTTCTTGTGACTCAGCTTTGTGACTCAGCTGCTCATAGATTTATTTAAGATGATTATATTTGTATTAAATAATAGAAGAACTGTTCCCATAGTTAGTGTAGACGGTTAAGGCTCAGAGCTGCTTCTGAGCTTTTTACTGTTGTCAGACATACAGAGGTTGATTCCTTCTATTTCCATTGTCTCCTCTAAGACTTTGTGTAAGTCAATTGACCAAACAATGCTCCCATGTCTGCTCAGAACAGGGATACCTATGTCCAGTGGGCTTACACTATCAACTATATTAAAAAGGATATACAAATACAAAAAGCAATAAATGTTTTACTTTTTTAAAAATACCATATCTTTAGTGATAGCTCTAGAGTTCTGCTATTTAAGTTAGAGTATTTTATTTCATCGTCAGTACTTGCTAAACCAGTATAAAGATGCTTTTGTAACAGCACAAAATCATTTCCAGTCTTTGGCATTCATGTAGTACATATCACAGTACATCATTCGCAACACTTATGCCATTCATTTAGTGTCTAAACTGTTGTCAACTACTTATGACACACTTCATTTGCTTTTTATTAATTTCATGATTACAATGGCAGTTCCTTTAATATATGTTTTCTGATCTAGTTACTCAGGTCATATTCTAAGCCATTTAGTTTAAATAAGAACTCTAAGAGCTAGCACATATCCTCAGCAACATGCAGAAAAGATAATAAGGAACAAAATCATTTGATCAGTAATCCATATTTAGTCATTAGTTATAAATTTCTATTTTTTTTAAACAGAGGTTTTGGCTTCCTGGACTACAGGAGAAATAGATGTGTTTTATTGTTGTGGACAACTTGACTGAAGTATGACCCTTACGTTTGCAATACATTTCTCATTGCTGTTTTTGAAGCCTCTGCAATGATACTCAATGTACAGAGAATTCCCCTTTCAAATCTGGACAACAGCAGGTGTGTTAATAGTAAAGATATTTCTGCAGTGAAGATGTACAAGCTCAGGGCACTTCTGGTTATCAGGATGGGTCAGCAACATCTATGTCTCATTCATATATTGTACTATTCATGCCCCCTCAGTGTTTACAGCATAAAATATCTTAACATGTGATCAGTGCCATTGTTGGACATATTAACTGCAAAGAGAATTTAGATCAAAAGATCAAATGAGAAAATTAGTATTGTGTACTTTATATTGTGTGTGTGTGTGTGTGTGTGTGGGGGGGGGGGGGGTCATTGAATCCAAGACTTGTATAACAGTTAATTCAATATGCATTCTGAACAGAAGATGAACCAAATTACTATTTTTATCTGATTTGCCTGAATGGCCCAAATGTATAAAAAATACCTTTCCAAGCTGTAAGAAAAAAAAATTATATAGCTCAGGAGTGAAGGATTGGAATGCTAAATTATGGGCATCAAAACTGAAAACAAGCATAGACAGAATAGAAAAAAGACCACGACAATAATAATCTGCACCTGGCCTTCATATACTTGACACCAACTCAAGTAAGCCTATGCATCTATAAAAACAGATGCTTGTATTACCTCCATCTACTAGGCTATTCTAGAAAGACAACAAATAAGTTCTCTAACCTAAACATACCTTTCAGAACCAAATAGAAAACTAACTTTAATTAATCCACTACCAGATATCACATTTATCTCATTCCTTCAAGCTACAGTAGCTTCATTGTATAATATCCCTGTGGATGATGTTATTCCATCCTTTAACTTCAAAGAAAACTGTTCTACACAGGTTTAATAAAAGTTTTGGAAAAGTGAGTGTGTGTGTGTGTGTGTGTGTGTGTGTGTGTGTGCGCGCGCATGTGTGACCTAAAACTCATTTGACTGACTTTCATTTGACCGAGATCACTTCACCTAAAGTTCAAATTACCGACAACTCATTTGACTGATTCTCATATATATATATATATATATATATATATATATATATATATATATATATATGGGTCCCCTTCAGAAGGGCAAACTTTTAAAAGTTTGACTTTCATATGGCCGAGAGCATACAATCGAACTTTTAAACATTTGAATGGTCTAAATGGGGATCTCTATAGAGCACGGAATGGGAAGATTTCCCTTTACCGCAATGTAGTGTGATCTTGGAGGTGGTATATTTAAATAGCAGGCTGTGTGAGGGGTGCAGGGTTTAGTCCACTGTTTAGTTTTTTTTTTCCACATTTTTGTATTGGCCATATGAAAATCGAAAATTTGGGTGTTTGATTATGTGAAGTAGACCCATATATATATATATATATATATATATATATATATATATATATATATATATATATATGGTGTCACATTTAGTAAAAATCACCTTGACATCCTTCAAGTAGCAGCCAAGTTAAGAGATAAATGTTTAACCTAAATCTACATTTTTTTAAGTCACTTCAAGCATTATTCCCCCTAATTTAAAACATGAAAATTATCTTCCACAGTAGCTCCTAGTGACATTAGACCAGTTAATAACTTGTGTCCCATTAATTCAAATACTGACCTTGTAAACAACTATGGCAGAAATGCACAACATGACTTCAATCACACTGGCAGCTCTTCACTTAGTTACTGAAATCATTTACACCAATGTAAAAGGAGGCCTGCTTACTGCTGGGGTCTTTATAAGTCATTCAAACCTTTGAAGCAATTAATGATGATATGACATTATCAAAATAAAAAGCTAAACTTTGGCAATTGAGCTATCAGCTGGTTAGGGAACTACCTATCTAAAAGATCTTCTCAATTTTCTAGAGAAGTTTCTTAATCTAACATAAGGACCAAAATATTTTGGAGGACCCAAGGGGGCTGTTTTGAGGTCATTATTATTTAAATTTTATTGATAATATTAATGCCATTTCTAGATCTACCAGCTGATGGTATTTTACTTGACACAGACAGGATAGTAGTGTACATGGAGAAGATATTGAAAATAGACTTCACAAGCTTTTGCAATCAGTATACGCTCTTAATAAATGCCAGCAAGTCAGCTGCTAAATAACTCTGCTAAAATTAATGGACCCCAGCCCATTGAGACTCCATGACCCACATAACAATTGTTTAGCATCACAAATCATTGCCCTTAAAAATGGATACCAAAACATGAGTACAAAGTTGATTCACAACTAAAGCTATGTCAGTGGTTATTGTATCTGCTTACTTTAGATGACACATAAGGTCAAATAACATTACCTCAATTGACAATCACTCAAAGAATTATCAGCAGAAGTCCATTTCTTTCAATGCGAGAACCAGTTTTTTTTTTTTTTGTCTTGCTGAAGGACACACAGTAGGCAGATGACAGCTGAAGAAGACAAACCATGTACCTCAGAATGTAGCCTGTTATCAGCTCAGTGCCTTAATCATCTGACCTAACTGCCAGACAGAAAGAATAGTTTATTGCTGTAAGCCTCAAACTTATGTACCTGCGCTTCTGAGTCCCAGAACAGCACCACTGTACTGTGGAGGCACATAGACAAATGACTATCAACCTTTTCTCCATTTCCCTTGTTAACCAGGGTAGAGCACTGATCCACATGGGCATTCTTCAGACTCAGCTGGGGAGCACTGTCTCATGAAGTGACTTGGTCAGAGTCACACGATAGGCAAATGGAGGTGGAGGGAATCAAATCTTGACAACTGGAACCATACAGTTAAAATCTCATGGGATTAATCATGTAAGCTAACTGCCGCACAAATTTATTAACTGACAGACTGATTTAAAATAATGAGGTCAGAATCATTTTTTGTGGAAACAGTTGGAATAGTCAGTGAAACAAGATAACTTATGATGTATAAGTGCATCTAAAGCTTGCACTTTGACATGTGTGAACAAGTAGCCTGACCATCTCAAAACAAACACTTTGAAAGAGATGTTGTTCTTGTTTTATTGGAGCTTTTCTCCCAGGGCCTCCGCTGAAAATGGGCTCACACCTAGACGGACTATCCTAGTCAACAAATGTAAAATAAAAATAAATAAATAAGTAAGTCAGTAATTATTATTCTGCTGAGTAGAACTATGTTCTATTTAAAAATGGAAGAAGGACCAGAAGGTGGGAGCACAAAAAAATAAAGGTATCATACCAACCCAACACCCAGAAAAAAGTTAGGGACAAGCAAAGGTGACTAATAGCTGTGCAGGGGAAAACATAGAATAAATTCTTTGGCTGGTTAAAATAAAAATGACACATGGTAATATCAATGGATGCCCTACAAATATTAGAATATCTGCAACTTGAAGTTATTTTCTTCATCATCACTCTTTGGATACAATTAATGAGAAACTTGCACTCCCATAATAGTTCATTATTTCATGTGGACAAAATGGCTGCAAAGAAAATTCCCCAGGATTCAAATAGCACGGCACATGGATGGTTTTAGCCTTGCACCGTGCGTCCTCAATACAGATGGTGCAGCAGCACCATATGAATATTTATGAGGGCATGCCGCCGCACCCTCGACGTGCACAGGAAACATGTGCGAGTGCAGGGGGCGTGTACAAGTTCTCTAGGGAGGTGTAAACATGCCCTGACAGTTGCACAACCTACTATGCTTACTATTAGAGCCCGCCTCTAATAGTAAGCCAGTAATTCAGTGTCCGTGGATACCAAAATGTATGCTAATCATACAAGAGTGTCCACGAGCACTGAAATAAGATCGAAGCAGTAAACACACAAGCACGTAGTGGAATGTTGAGCCCCGTCCTTAGAACTTTCACAAGTAGATTCCCCGTGTCCCTATTTTACATTTGTATTGCTGCAATATCTAAAGTGTAAGCAAAGCGCAGTGTGTTTGCATGCCACCGCCCTCTGCTGAGTGTAGCTTACACATCAAACTCATTCAAATAGAGAAAAATATGCGGAATCAACGTAAACGTCAATATTGTAGTGGGTAGAGCATCCGCCTAATGAGCAGGCATTCACAGTTCGAGTCCAACTATAGCACATATCCTTTTCCATGTGGAATGAAGGGCTTATATTATAACATTGAAGTTCAAAAACTTCAAATGTTATCATATCGAATCCTTTAGTGTGAAAGCTGAGAATAGCGAAGCCTCGGAACATCTAAATTTTACCTAGGGTAAGATTTCGGTGGTCCGTGGCTTCGCTATTTACAGCAGTGTGGTGCGATGGTTATGGACCAGGTTTAGGGAAGTGAGCACACAGAGGTTACTGATTGGGTTCAGGTAAGTGTGGTGTGATGGTTACAGACCGGGTTAAGGTAAGTGAGCGAATGGACTGGGTTAAGGTGAGTGTGCGGTAGTTAGGGACTTTAGGGTTAGGGCTCAGGTGAGGTGAGTGTGTGGTAGTGACAGACTTTAGGGTTAGGGGCAGGTTAAGTGAGTAAGGGTTAGGGCGTGGGTCAGGTAAATGTGCTATTGTGTGGACATGAGGGTTAGGGCGGGGTAGGTGAGTTAGGGTTAAGGAGCGGGTAAGGTGAGAGTGCGATAGTTAGGGAACTTAGGGTTAGGGTTGGGTTAAGGCAAGTGGGTAGCTAGTGGTGTATGTCTGGTTTAGTATAGGCTTTCATGAAGTGTATGTGTGTGGATTATTTATTTTGGTGTGCTTGAGTTGTGTGTATGTTTGTCGGAACAGCAAATTTTTTCCCTAGGAAAAAAATTTGCTATTCTGACTGTTCGGTTTTCTGGTGTTTCGATTGAATGGGGATGATATTATAACATTTGATGTTTTTAGACTTCGATGTTATAATATAGACCCGGAATGAATGTCATTTTGCTGTAAAACCGACACAATTACATGTAAATGTGAAATGGAGTATCGCATGAGATATTTAACTAAATGTCATTCAATCAAAATGGTACTGCCATAATGAATAAGGCACTAGTAAGCAGGTGTAAGCACAAATAAGTAGCAGTAAACATATATAAGTACCAGTAAGCAAGTGTGAGTGCGCTTTCACTGGTCTAAGCAGTGCCTAGCATAGGAAATGTATATAAGTATATACAGATATATAATATAATTAATATAGATATATATATATATATATATATATATATATATATATATATATATATATATATATATATATATATATATATATATATATATATATATATATAAATTATATAAATGTATATAATTATGTACAGATATATATATATATATATATATGAAGAATGAACATTGTAACAATAAAGTATACAAAAGGAATGACAAGGGAATAAACAGCAACTCCAGTATTATATAGTGCTGTCAGCGTATGTCATATCAAGCTGGGCAGGAGTGAGCAAAGCACTGTTACTCACACCACAGGCAGGATATTACCAGTGGGAGTAACATTGTTGATCTGCTATATCTACTTTACAAACAATCAGAGAGTAGTAACTGGTGGGACCACCCAAAAATTGTTAGGATGATTGGACCTCCAACCATTACACAAGCAAGGGCAGGTATGTTCAAGGACTAAATGGTGGGAGAGCCTGATAATACTTGGGTTGGGACAACATACGTGTAGGGCCCCTAATGGCCAGGAGAGGGCAATGTGTAGAGGTGTGTCCTGGCTGCGATAGCAACTGGACAATGGATGGTATGCATGTATGTTGAACTCTGGTGGGGTGGAAGAACTATGGGTATGAAATTATGGATCCAGGCGTGTCAGAGTTGGATGGGCTTGTTCTAATTGGACCGCCTCGTGGAGGTCAGCGAGTTTGTTATAAGTATATATGCAGACACACATGCATACATCTAAATGTAGAAGTACATTCCCTGTAACACATTCATTCCATTTGCAGACATAAATAACATGAATGTACCCTTACAAGCCTCGACAGTAGATAGAATAATAGGCTGTGCATAAGAGGGAAGGGACGAAACTGCTAAAATGCAGAAGTGTGTACAATGTCCGAAGTCAGTGCTGTGCTGACAAAATCAAATGTGAGGATTTTCTCACTCATGGAATCATTCCTGTGATCTGCCTGCTATGGCAAAGCCAATTACTAAACCAGTCTATTTGTAAAAGAATTACGCCAAACTCGTACATAATTAGCTATCATGTGTAACGTGTGCGTTACCACATAGTCATACTTAATAATTTATTGTAGTGTCATGTTAACGGGAGTAGGATGTAATGAAGTATAGAGTCCAATCTTGAAATAAAGACATGTGTCACATGTGGGACAACCCAAAAATTGCGAACAGTGTCCTATTGGTCACTCTTGTCATCAATGTTTGTGGACTAAAAGTTTGGGATTTCTGAGGATATGTGGAGTGAGTCAACCAATGGGATGGGTCTACAGGAGTAGGGAGTGGCCAATGTGTAGTGGTGTGGATACAACGCAAATCCAACAGGAGAATGGAAGACTGCAGTGTTAGTGAAGTGTTGGGGTGGGTGTTTGGGGAACTAGGAGTCATGGGTATATGGGTATATATGCAAATGAAGCAGCACAGCAATAGTGTATTGGTTAGAGTATCCGCCTAATGAACAGACATTCCCGTTCCGAATCCCACTGCAGCACATACCATTTTCCATCAATAATCTATATATGAACATATTTTGACATCTGTCCACTGTATAACCTACAAAATAACAATTAAAAGTGAACTGGAGCGAAGTGTCAGTGTCATAATGAATAAGGCACGAGTAAGCAGGTTTAAGCATATTTAAACACCAGTAAGCATGTGTAAGTGCATTTGCGTGGGGTTTGGATTGCTTTACAGACACACACACACACACACACACACACACACACACACACACACACACACACACACACACACACACACACACACACACACACACACACACACACACACACATATATATATATATATATATATATATATATATATATATATATATATATATATAGATAGATATACATATAAATATATATATATATATATATATATATATATATATATATATATATATATATATATATATATATATATATATATATATATATATATATATATATATATATTTATATATATATATATATATATATATATATATTTATATACATACATATATATATATATATATATATATATGTATGTGTGTGTGTGTGTGTGGGTGTGTGTATGTGTGTGTGCGTAGATATACACAGATATGCAGCTATGATAGGAAACAGCAAAAAAGAATTACATATGTTCACAGGCTATGCCAATGGAAGTGAGGGGCTCAAGCAAGACACATGAAACACGTAACATGACCTTTCACCCCTCCCCCAACCAGACACAGGAAACATACACACAAACCCGCAAACAATGTAAATAGTCCACTGCTCCCCAGACCACAGGCAGGATACAACCAAGGTGGGGTACGCAGTGTACCCATGAAATCTAATCTTGGAACACAGACAGGAGCGTCCCTTGCGGGATGCCCCAAAAATTGACATATAACCAAAGGAAGGTGATACGCCTACCATTTTGGCTGGGGTGTGTACATACCTGAAATACAAGGGTGGGAAAGCCTGATGACCCATGGGTCGAGACATTGTATGACATGGGTCCCATGAAGTGGAGAGTGGGCAGTGTGTAGTGGTGTCTTCAGACCCGACCATGACCCAGAGTAAGGATGGGTGCTGTAGAGAAGGTGCAGGTGGGGGAACTATGGGTAGCTAGTTATGGGTCTAGGTGTGCAGGTGTTGGCTGATGTGGGTCTATATGGACAGCCCCTGGGATGTAAGCAAAAGTGTTCATTGGGCAGAGGTGTCGCCCAACGAGCAGCCACATCTGCTATGAGTCCCACTGCAGCAAAGTGTAATCCACATGGCAAGGAATGGAATAACCAAATGTAGATGTATATATCTAGAGGTATGTGTGTGTATATCTACCCTTAGTGACATAGAGATATACCTCTCCCTCTCCATAGTACAAATGTATACATACAGAGACAGAATTCATGTACATACCCACATATAGATATATACATATGCAGACACCCATAGACCCATATGTAGTTAGATATATATATAGACAGCAATATATAAATATATACATGTATGCATACATATACAGATGTATCCGTATGTAGCAATGTGTGTATGTATGTATACATGTATACATATATATATATATATATATATATATATATATATATATATAACTGTAAATATACACATGTATATAACTAGGATATGATACAGCAGTTACGAATTACATATGTTCACAGGCCGTGCATATGGGGGTGAGGAGTCCAGTCAACAAACGTGTAACACATAGCATCAACCCCCCCCCCCCCAGCTAGGCCGGTGAGACATACAGACACACAATAAAAGTAAACACACCACTGCTTCCCAGAGCCCAGTAGGATACTACCAGTGGGAGAGACCTGACAGGTCTAATCTTCAAACAAAGACATCAATGTCCATTGTGGGACACCCCAAAAATTACTGATCATCGGAGTCAGTCCCTGTCATGCTTCATCAAACCAGGCTGTAGACATACACAGACCAGTAGATTGTGCAAGCCTGATAACCCATGGGTCGACACAACGTACAACATGTGTCCTGACACGTGGAGAGTGGGCAGTATGTAGTGGTGTGTTTATACCACACCTGCACCCACAGTAAGGATGAGTGCTGTAGAGGAGGGGCAGGTGGGGTAACTATGGGTATGCAATTATGGGCTTATGCGTGCAGGTGTTGGCTGGCACAGTCATATTAGGACCACCCCAGGGATGTAAGTAATATTCCAAAATGGGCATAACTTACGCCCATACCTCTCAACCCCTAAGAGCAAATCCATTGGAAAAGACATAAACCGTTGGGGGAACAAATAGGGACCATACCTCTCAACTGTCATTGATTTTGACTCAAATTCTAACTCTGTCCCACTTAATCCCTCCTAAAACTAGTGACTTTTGGAGGAAAGGTGGTGAATTACACGTAATGAATAATGACAACAATTAAAAGTTATAAACTTTATTTACCTCAGAAAATGTGTATTAATTCATATGTTCTGAGTCTGTCATTGTGTCAAGTTAATAGCACTAATTTTTTAAATGTGTCCCTGATTGTCTCTGATGTTGTCATGACTTGTCCCTGATTCAGTTGATATTTGTCCCCAATCATTTGAGAGGTCTGATAGGGACAGAAAGCACATATTCCACTTACAACCTTAGAAAGATGATAGAATAATCTATGGTATGTAGTAGCATGACTCGGCTGAAGGATGTGGGTTCCAAAACTCAATTACTTGTTTGTATTGAATGGTGCCAGTTCCCATGTATTAGCCAGACAGGTGCAGATTGTAAGAGAAACCCACCAATAGTATGAATCAAACTCTGGACAGGCCGTGGATTCCGTGCAGTCGAATGGAATGCTTACGCCTAATGGGCAGCTATTCCCGATACTGTAGGCATGTAATCCGATGTAATAGGCATCACACGGTAATATTGCAATCCTCACTCCCACCCAGGGGTGTGAGTGTCAGAAGCAAACACCAAATGCAGTGCATTTGCAAGTGCGGGAGCAAGCGAGTGTAAGCCTGTTTGGCTGCCAGTATGTGAGTATCACACTGGTGAAGCAATGTAGAGGCTAAATGAGTGTAAGAAACTGTAACCGGAGGCTAGCATTGCTTAGCTCCGTGCAAACATGTGCACACCCACTCACAACTGCTTTAAGGTGCCTTAATCACTCTGTACCCAACAGCTCATGTTCTGGCCAGCAACAAAAGAACCAGCCTCTGCAAGGCTAGAATGCAGGACACTGTATATCACAGTCATAGTAGTAAACCACTACGCCATGATAGCAAAGGCGGTATCAGCAAACTAATCCTTACAACAGGGAAACAAATCAAATATGTGAACTGAATCTATGTGCAGTGCAATGTTCTATAACCAGCCACAGATCATAAATATGTGAATTGGAGTACTGCAGTAAACATAGAGTTGAGATGTCACTGTAATAAGTTTCAGAAGTCCCCAGGACCCCATACAGTGTATGTACATATGAATGACGGATACCAGACACATATATATATATAACCTGTAATGAGTAAGACATTGTTGACAAAAGTAAAATATAATGCTAGATAACCAATAAGCAATGCTAACCACCGCACAGCCCAACTAAGTAATTGTAAGTAATGTGTAGGAAAGCCAATACAATGTGCCCACAGGTACACCTCTTTAAGCAGTGCCAACCTGAAGTAAGCATGTGTGCCCATAGCTTAGCCTTTTTGAAACTGGCCAATTATGGAAAAGTGCAAGAATCTGGCCCTACTTAAACAGAAGAGGCAGGGATACTGCTCATAACTGGTTGTAGCATCCCCCTGCAGGTAGAATGGCTGGAGTGGGAGAAGGCACTCACTTTAGATCGCAGTGCTGGGGCATCCAGGAGTCCAAATTCATGGTATGGCTCCTGGTAAAGCACCATGATGGGAGACTACTGCAGGGCCAATACCAAGGCTTACAGTACAAAATGGAGGCCTGTGGCAGTCTTGACCATGACCTCACTAGTGCCACAGGTATCCCCCGGACTGGGGAGCAGGTCAAGCACCACCATGCAGACCTGAAGCGGCGGAGGGAGGATGTCCTGGAACAGTGGATCCAGGAAGCAAGGCAGATGCAGAATGCTACAGAACTGAGTAAGTACTCATTCCACTACGTAGTTAATAACTGCCTAGCTTGTGTATACTATGGATAGGTATGGTTAAATGTCACTGTACTTCCCTGACAGCTGCAGATGAGCGTACTGAGAACCATCAAGGCTATGATGCTAGGCTGCAAAGGATGCATTGCTAGGCAGGTTAGTAAATAGCCTGCATGTACTGTCAGAACAAATAAATGTAAGGGCCTGAGAAAGTGTTGTACCAGTATACAGAATAGTGTAATATGCTGCGAATAAAGGTGTAACCCCTGCATTGATTCTTTTTACTCTGTAGTCATATGTTGTTGTACTGTTGCAGTTATTAAATAGTACTGTTGTAGTAAGCAGTGTTACCCACACTGTGGTATGCAGATACAATGTGTATGAAGTGCTGTATAACAATGTCGGAAGTGCAAACAGGTCAGTCATATTGCACAAAATACATTGCAAAGCCTCACAATTGCCTGATAGCACAGTGTGCAGTGATCTTAACTGTAATGCTTTTGTCACACACAGCAGGGCTTTGGATCCCCGGAGCGCTAGTAAGTTGTATGCATAATCATTCCACACAACTGCACACAGTCTGCTAGAATGTTCAGAGAGAAAGCTGTATGCATATTCACACTTAACAACTGTACAGATTTTGCTAGAATGCTTAAATAGAGAGTGGTATGCATATTCATACCCCTCAACTGTTTCAGTCTGCCCAATATGTCCTGATAAATGGCCCACATCACCTGCCTTTTGCCCTGTTCCCCTGACAAATTAGTGTGAAGATCCAAGAAATGTAGGCAGCTGTTAATGACATATAATTGATAGTCAGACTTGTACATAGTCAGAGAATGTACATGCAAACATACCTGTCATCCCAGCATCTCACCCAAAGTGTATGAGAGCAGTCTCAAAACATGTTGCATTAACACCTACATCTTGTCAAGCATGTACATAAGACACAGGTCCCGTACATACTAATCTACAAATATACCATTGTTCAATATAACGCCATTGGGTAGTGTAATAATTCATGTATGGGACAGACCACTGCAGTGACTACAAATGCTGTGCAAACTACAAGGATGTATTAGTTGTTAATATAAGTCTCTCTCTCTATCTCTCACCCCTACCATATGTGCAAACATAACCGTTTTACACAACTCATTTGGTATGTCTACACTCCTAACCTTTGTTGGGACATATGTCCTATTGGTTTGTAAATATTCACATCTGCTTCTATGCATGTGCCATTTTAAAATACACCCATACTGGTGGTCTGTTGCCATCAATGAAACTTGCATGTTGTTGTAATGGCCACTGTTTACCCATATATGCATGTGTTCTGCCTGCTTTGCAACTATGTTATATCTGGTGCCCTGGGTAATGGGAATACCTATGCATGCTTTTATAACTAATCATGAATGCTGTTGACTATTACTAACCCATATCTGCCTTAAACATACTACAACATAGCTCATATGAGAAGGCCAGTCCCAGCGGACCCACCTGTCCCACCTCAGCTTGCCATGGCACTGGGCACCAGCACATCTGGGGCCCAGCCTGGGACCTCCTCATCTGTTGGCCCTGCACAACTTTCGGGTGGAACCGCCACAGGGGATGGGGCTCAGACTCCCCCCAGGAGTGGGAGCAGACAGAAACCTGTCACCCATGGTATGGTCCAGGCCGTGGTGTGCAGGGAGCTTGACAGGGAGATTCGAGACTGCCTATGCCAGCTTGAGGGCCAAGTGGAACAACTAGAGGGTGAGCCTGCCCCTCCTACACATCCCCCAGCACAGCCGCTTTCTGGGCTGTGAAGGTGCAGTGGTGACTGCCCATGGGTGGGGACCACAGTCCCACTGTATCCATTGGTGGGCTCATGGACTTGAGACTTCCAAACACTCCTCCCCATCCAAGGTGCCCCCCACATGTGTCATATACCACCCCTGTACGTGTCTTGTTTGTCTTGCCTGTCATCCTACCCAACCTATCCTCCCTGATCATACCTACTCTCCTTCCCCAACATCCCACTCTCACCTAAAAGTAAAAGAAACTAAGGGCAATCTGTTCCCACAAAAAAAGCACGCCCCATACATAGCTGTCCATTTCGCACACGTGTCCACTGGACACATGTAAACATTTCTAATTGGCAACACAAGAAACAAATGGTTCCACACACTGACCAGTCCTCAGATGGGCCTACAGATGGGGGTTCCCTCACAAACAAACCACTGTCTTGTCAGTTTTAAAACATGCAGACTAACCATTACCACACACAACTTGTTAAACTGGCAGTAGTCTCAATGAAGCATAGCTACACTTACATGCTGTAGTCATGTCTGGCACATCACCCTCCTGTTTTTAGGCTATTTCCACTGTGTATGTTATTTGAGGAATATCCAGATATCATCTGTGATGCTGTTTACCAAACACCAAATCCAGGTTCCACTCACAGAAACTGTCATGGGCAAACACCAACATGATGTTCCTAGATGTTGTACTGTGTTTCCATGTGATTGGCTATGGGAACGTCACCACAGCTGTTCCACATGCAATCAGCTAGAGGAGGGCTGCAATAGGTGCAGAGGCCATCACCTGATCATGACCATCACTTACAAAACAGACGCTGCTGCTGAGCAGATGTACAACTCCACATCCACCAGAAAGTGTGGGAGAGGGACAGACAGAGGCAAAGTACTTCAGAGAAGGGCTTGGAGAC
>NC_056727.1:1042319173-1042431673 GCF_019279795.1 Protopterus annectens | reverse complement strand
GGAGTAAACCTATGATCCCCCATCCACTCATCAAGATTCCTCTTGAAGAGAGTCAATGAGGGACTCTGCCTAACCTGGACTGGGATTTTATTCCAGAGTGAAGGGAGCCTCTGGGTTATGAATCTGTCCCTCCAGCATGTCCTATTTATTTCAGTGCTGATGTTCAAGTCTCTCGAGCACGTAGCTCGATGGGATTTGGATTTTCTGAGGTGCAGCATGTCCATTAATTCCGGGTTGGACATGGCTTTATACGTCAGGCACAGATCACCTCTGAGCAGGCGGTATGCCACTGAGTAGAGCTGGAGTTTCTTTAACTGGACAGCATATGGCATCTGTTTGAGCCCATTGATCCCCTTGGTGAGGTACTTTTGGGGTCTTTCCAGTTGCTGCAGGTGTCTGGTAAGGTACACCCCAAAAGGGGCATTGTACTCAATTATGGGCCTGATGAGGGATGAGTAAAGAGGTACGATGACCTCCCCTGATCTAGATGTGAATCCCTTCATGATTAGGTGGGCTATATAAAATGTTTTTCTAACCACTTTGGCCACGTGGTTGTCAAATGAGAGATTGTTATCAATTTGGGTCCCCAGGTCCCTAATGACTTCTTCTTTACTTAATGGATTACCACCTATGTGGTAATTTGTGGGCACTTTGTTTTTGCCAAAGGGGATGACTATACACTTTTTGGTGTTTAGCTTGAGGCCATGGCTCTGGCACCAGTTGTCTGTTTCTATGAGGCCCTTTTGGAGGATGCTTGTGTTGGCTGGAGAGTTGATTATGGTGCCCAGTTTGCAGTCATCTGCGAACTTGGTCAGCCACAGTCCTTCCGTGTTGGCCTGTACCGCCGAGAAATATATAACAAGAGAGGTCCCAGGACTGAGCCTTGTGGGACACCACTTGTAACTGGTTTGGAGTCTGACATGGCTCCAGCAATTCTAACCATGTGGGTTCTGTCCTTGAGCCAGTTTGCAACCCATCTAGTGACATAGGGGTTTATATTTAAGCTGGTGAGCTTTTCTATAATGCCCGAGTGGGGTATTGTATCGAAGGCTTTTGCGAGGTCCAGGTAGGCTGTGTGGACCACCTTCCCTCGTCAATGGCCTTGGTGACTGTTTCAAAGAAATTGACCAGGTTTAAGAGGCAGGATCTGCCCTTAACAAAGCCAAACTGGGTAGGATCCAGTGTCTGTAGGTCCCCAATATCTTTATTTATGAGGTCCATGATGATCCTTTCCATAGCTTTGCAGACCAAGCTAGTCAGGCTTATGGGGCGATAGTTTCCAGGATCCGTTGAGGCACCACCTTTGTGGAGAGGGACCACTGTTGCTGTACGCCACTCTTTGGGTACATATCCTGTAGTAAGGCTAAGATTGAACAGTAGTTTTATGTTTGGGTTTAGCTCTTCTTGGAGTTCATGTAGGACGCAGCCCGGAACACCATCTGGTCCCATTGATGCTGTGTTTTTTGCTTTGGAGAGGGTGGCTCTTACCTGAGCATCTGAGATGTCAAAGGGGCAGCACTCTGTTGGGATAGATATTTGCCCTTTTGGTGGGGAGGGGGGGGAGAAGTTTGCGCTGAACCTGTCAGCTAGGATGTTGGCAATGTCTGTGGGCTTGGTGTATTTTTTGTCATTTTGGACTAATTCTGAGCATATCTGGGAATTCCCACCCAGGTTCCTAACATAACTAAAGAAAGCCTTGTGATTATCCTTAGTGTCCTGTGCAATTTTCCTCTCGAAGCTGGCCTTAGACGATTTTATGAGTGCCCGTAGTTTTTTGCTAATACTGATCAGACATGCCTACCCTTTTTGGGATTTTGCTCGATCATGTAGTAGCTTCCTCCTTCTATTGTATAGTTTGTTTATGGCTGGGGTCCACCAGACAGGACGTCTGCCTTTGGAGGATTGGGTCTTGGTTTTATTTGGGATTGCATGATCCATGCATTCCTGAAGATGTTCATAGAATGCGTTTATAAAGGATTCTGCGGTCTGGGCCGTATTTTTCACAGGCCCGGGGGCTTTGAAGGATTTTGCCTCAGTTTTGAGGCGTGTGAAATTTGCTTTAGAAAAGTTTTTCATTGTGGTTTTCTGGGCAGCGGGTGGGGTCGGGATGTGAATATCCAGTGAGATTAGTTTATGGTCTGATCTTACCAGTGAGGGATACACTTCTGGTCTGGTGCATAGTGTCCCCATGTTGGTGATGATCAGGTCCAGTATGTTTTCCCCTTTTGTGGGAGTGGTAACAAGTTGTTCCATAGCATTTAAGTTTATAAATTCTAGGAACCTTTGGGCTAGGGTGTTGGAGCTAGAGTAATGCTCCCAGTCTATGTTTGGGTAGTTGAAGTCGCCCAATATAATGATGTTTGGAGAGACCTTCATATTTTCCAGTATTCTCAGGAAGGCCGAGTGGGGTTCCTGTGTTTGGGTGGGTGGTCTGTAGCAGGCTATAAACTGGAAGGCAGTTTTACCCACAGTTAGTTGCACATGGATAGTCTCTGATGCTTTGTGCTGTGCCACCAACCTGGAGGTGTGGGTATCTTTGACGAATATTGATACTCCCCCTCCTTTTGTGGTTCGGTCCAAGTTTTGGGGCCGAAAAGCATGGTATGAGGTATAACCTGGTAGTGCTGGGGTGCTCTCGGGAGCCTTGAAACAGGTTTCTGTTACTGCACAGATATCGATGTTCTCCATGCTAAGGAGAGTTTTGAGTGTGTGTATCTTGAGGTTTAGACTTCTGGCGTTGAGTAGCATTACTCTTAGTTTCTTATCCCTTGTGATACATATGGAGGTGGGTCTGTCTTTTGAGCCTTGCCTAAAAAAGGCACTATGGGGGTAGCAAGAGCCTTTGCCAATATCCGAAAGCCCAGGGGTGACAGGTGCAAGCCGTCCCTAGCGAAGGATCGTGGCTTGTCAAGCATGTCATCCCAGGCTGACAGGCATTGGATCCCCTTTGAATGACACCAACACTTAAGCCAATTGTTGAAATTGATCATCTTGTCTTCATATTGTGGCATCATTCTTGGTGAGGGTAAGATGCTACTCAAGGTCAGGGCCATACCGGCCTGGGGTACATGTTCAACGGCTCCTCTATGTCTCTTTTCATGTAGTCCAAGGAGGTACGTCTCAGGTCATTCACACCAGCAAGGACAATGACTGAGTCATATTTGTACTTGCCTTGGAGTGACCTGAGTGCTTGTGTTATGTGACGGATCCTAGCACCCGACAGGCAGCTCACCGTGACCTCCTTGTTCAGTCTGGTGAGTGGGACTTCAGTGTGCCTGATGATAGAGTCACCTATTACAAGTGTATCAGGTGTGTTGTTTAGCCTTAAGGGTTGTGACTGTTCAGCACACTGGCTTTGTGAGCTATGTGTTGCATGTGTTTTGTTTTGGGGTAGCGGTTGCTTGGGTGTCTGCTTTGGAGGTCTCTGCTGCTTAGGCAGATTTTTATTTAGAGCCTCCAAGTATGTTTTTGTGTGTTTATGTGTTTGGTTTGTTGTTGTGGTAGGTCTATGTGAGACTGGAATTGTAGTGAGTGTGGTTTCCTTCTCCTCCTGACTGGTTACGCCAATACTGAGTTGAGAGAGCTTAGCCTCCAGTTTGGCTATATGGTTGCATCTCTCACGTGTTGGAATTTGTTGGGAGGAGGAGAGGGTTGTCTGTGTACATGAGGCAGTTGTAACATTGCCTCAAGATTCCCAGATTTACAAGCTGGACCGGAGAGGAGATTGACAACTGACCTTTGGACATGCTAGAATAGTATTGGGAATTCCTTTATAATTGAAAAAAAGGGCCAGTGGGGAACAAGGTACTCAAGGGGAGTTTGTGAGGGTGTAGTGCTTTTAATTTTTTAGAGCTGACTTATATAATTGCTTTAGTGAGCAAGTGCCAGGTAACTTAAATGCAATGTGTTACTGGTTACTTAAATGCAAAAATGACAAACAGTAACTTTCTTTCAAGTGAAACAAGGAAATAAGTACAGTAAGCAATGCAGATATCACTAGGGATCCACAGAAGTGCTAAAAGGCTGTGTTTTAGGTGGAATTAGCGTTTCAGGGAAATAAACAAACAACAAGCATACAAATAAAGCTATGCACATGGCAGATACCATGCTAACAGTACATAAGGTTTGATATCTATGTTAACAAAGGTAATATTCCCTCTCTACTGGTCACCCATGACACCTATCATATCATACAACAACCCATGTGGCATGTATGTCATTAGACGTGCCCACCTAATGCAATGCCTACAAACATAACCAAATAACAGGATCATAGGACCTACACAAGGCCTGTATTGACTCAGCTCTGCTATGTATGTTCCTGAGTAGTCACAGGTGATATGTCCAAGACATGTACAGCCATGTGTGCCCACAGCTCCTACATATACCCCATGTCAACATTTGCAAGCCATGCATGCTGTGTGCTGTCTAGACATTAGCCTTAGTACCACAATAGCCAGTACATGCTGGGCTGAGATGTTTACAAGCCTCAGACCTTGCACATGCTTGAATGAGTGTACTGCCTAGCTCTAACAGACCACATTGCTGGCACTCTTCCAGTAAACGTGAGGTATATGTGTGGCAGATATGATGTGCTCACTGTTGACTGTTACAGTGCCCTGGCTTCACCATGCAACTGCCAAGTAACAGTTTGTAGGAGCATGACATGGAATAATGCTGTGTGTGTCTTGCTGATATGTGCTGTTGTCATATATGTACACTTTGCTACTCAGTGAAGATGGATGTGTCCTACCAGTACATGAATACAACATCCATTATGGTGTAATACTTGGCTATGTTTCACACATGGTGTAGGGAAGGTGTGGAATGTATCCTCTTGACCTGCTAGTCCACATACTGATGTCGACCGCATATGTGTACATGTATTGATGTTTGCTAGATTCCATGTGTGTGCAGTGTCTGATGTTTGAATGTGACTGTTGTCTTAGTACATCATGCTGTTGCAATGCAGCCTCAACATTGCCAACTGTATATGGTGATATGCTCAAAGTACAGTAAACTGTACATGAGGTATGGACAGATGTTTGGACATTACTACTAAGTGGTGGGGCTAATTTGCAGATGAATGATTACTGAGGACAGCTCACAGGTGTATTACAACCATTCCTACAATAACTTGTGTAACTGCTAAGGTCTGGTTTTGTTAATTGAAGTGGAAGACAGACAATGTAGAATGCGGTAAGGGTGGCACTGAAGGCAACCCTCTTGACACCTGTAACAGTAATACCTCTCCTGTGCATATATTGTGCATATATCAGCACAGTTGGCAAAGGAAAGAGTCAGTATGCTTTGTAGCGAATGTGATAGTGCTGTACCTCTGTAATACCTATCATGAGATAGGCAGGTGTTTGATTCACAGTACTGGCACATGTGGGTGTATGTGTGTCCGTATATGTCACATATGGTTGGGAATACATCCCGCATGCTTTTCACTCTCCTGAACACTGTTGTTGACATCAGTACAGAGTGAAGTGTAGAAAGAAAGGCATAGGCAGGTGGTTGATCCTCACACATGTCAAATGCCTGTATGTGTGTGACATAGGTGTATATCTTTGTGAATGCCACAGTGTCTGCGCATGTGTGTGTGTATGGCTCTCCATGTGTATGGCTGTCTGGACCCTGGAGTGAGGCTGTATTTTACCATAGTGAAATGTTAATGCCCCCTCTCCCCATCCACTCAATGCAATCTAGTATCCCTGTTGATATCATCAATCTTAGATGGGCATTCTAGCAGCCTGTTAACATGTACACCCTGGGGTGTGGCTTGTTGTTACATAGCCTACAGATGAACCCCCCCTTCCCCACATACACTCACTGCACTGTAGCATCCCTGTCGATGTCCTTGATCTTAGGCCATTCCGACTACCTGTATATGTGTAATCTCTGTGGAGCATCTTGTAATTGCGTAGTACTATAATGATGATTTGCACATAGGCAGGGGTTCTCATCCCAACACTGGCAACTGTTTGTGTATGTGTGTGTGTGTGTGTGTGTGTGTGTGTGTGTGTGTGTGTGTGTGTGTGTGTGTGTCTGTGTGTGTGTGTCAGAGTGTGTGTTATTGTGTCTGTGAATCCCTGAGTGTTTGGATGTGTTTGTGTTTGCATCCTGTCATGACAGCGGGTATTACTGCTTCCCAATGAGAAACCACTATTTCCACTGGCCTTTACCCTTGTTATTCGCTATACCACTCTTTTACCTCCTCCCCGCTCCAGGTAACTAGACCTGTGATGTCACCCACTATGGATGTGATGGCTCTGAACACAGTAGCTTACTACACAGCTATCATACTCTTGGATCATTAGAACAGTAAACATAATTGAAACATGGGAGATTATAACTGCGATGTAGAAGCTACAAAGTGCATGTAGTTATTGTCATACAGACCTGTGAGTAGTCAACATGTACATATGGGACACTAACCACAAACACTGACATCCCCCAGCACATGAAATTACACCTGAAAGAGGAAGGCAGAACATCAAGATCAACATGCTGTTAATGTTGTTATACATGATACATACTGTCAAATGTACAAAATGCATTCTAAAACTGTAATACATGGTATGGCTGCTGCCTGTCAACACTACTCAACAATATTATTCTATAATTGTCTACCTAGTATGTTCACCCTGTGCATCAGACCATATGAGCATGTCCCTGCACCGATGGTGTGGATGACAGGGATGCAGCACAGGCATCATCATATTGCACAGGGTGATAATATTTGCCAGAGGCCTAGGCTGCACCATTAGATGACATCATGTGTGTGTGTTAGGGCCTGTGATATAATATGGTGCTTGTGGATGTTATTTGTGTGTGTGTTGAGGTGCCCTACATTTGTTTCTGGTGTGTGTGTGTGTGTGTGTGTGTCTGTGTGTGTGTGTGTGTGTGTGTGTGTGTGTGTGTGTGTGTGTGTGTGTGTGTGTGTGTGTGTGTGTGTGTATGCATGCACACAGGTCTGGCATGTGGCTGGCCTACACATGGGTATTATTGACAGCTGCAGACTGTACAAGGCAGGTTTCACAGTTCACGGTGTCCAGCCTCGGCCATGTGACCTGCGCCTGCCAGGGGTTGCACCGGCACTACCAGGCAGAGGTCCAGATTGGGTACTGCCTGATAACATATGTCCACTGGAACTGTGTTCCTGTTGGGACTGTCCAGGACCATGTGCACATGGCCTGCTGTGTCCTGGTGTGGACTGCACAGCACCAGCTGCACTGCTGCTGCTACCACCACTATGGGAGCGAGCATGTGCAGTAACATGTTCACGTAGACCTTCAACAGGTGATGTAGCTGACCTACGTCCACGTGCCCAACACCTCACTCCCACCAGATGTTCCAGCACAGACATTCCACGCTTGAGGATTGACATGCCATGGTCAAGGACTCCCACCATGTCACCCAATCATCTATCCAAAACATCTGCAAGATAATGGTGAGCATTTGCAATTGCCTGGATGTTGTCAGTTAATGAATGGACAGCAGACCTCTGAAGCCTCAGACCCTTTCTGTTGTGCCATTCAGCATGTGCCTATGCCTCCATTACAGCCTGAAACATGAATCTGTTGACTCCAGCTGATGTGCTTTGTCTCGCAGGGGCATGTTGGCCAGTGGTCCTCCTACGAGCTACACTGGGCACATGCCTGTGTGAGACATCACCAGTCAGTTGACTGGGATCATGGTGTGCAGGCACACCTTCCATAGTCCCCACACTTCTCTGTTCCATACTACCACCCACCAACTGCCCTTCCTCTATGGCCAGTGGTGATGGGGTATGTGTAGGCAGGGGAACTGTGTGCGAGGATGATGGGGATACAGGTG
Source organism: Protopterus annectens (assembly GCF_019279795.1). Classification (NCBI taxonomy): domain Eukaryota; kingdom Metazoa; phylum Chordata; order Ceratodontiformes; family Protopteridae; genus Protopterus; species Protopterus annectens. Next base: position 1,042,423,831 of record NC_056727.1, on the reverse strand, counting down.
GAATGACAACCAATGGCACAGGTTCAGCCCCTGACAACCCTGCCTGTGCATCAATCATACTTTCATCATCACTGCTAGACTCTGTGGGGACACTAACATCAGGTGGACCGCAGGAGGGCAATGCACCTACATCAACACCAGTGAGGGGCAGACAAGAACTGTACATTACAAGTTATACAACACAGACACACAGAAACACAGACTCACAGACACACAGACACATGCTATGGCACCCAATGGCATGCAACATGCAGGTGATATGGCAGATGGCATTCAGCTTAGACAATTATAGTGGTAGTTATCATACATCCCTGAGTTGCACACAACAGCATGCATGTGTTATAGCAGATGGCATGCGCCGTACACCATTATAGTGGTGATTAGCATACATACATGTAATGCACCATTTGTGTTAATAGCTTATGTCCCATAGCTGCAACACAATGCATGCACTATTCACCATTGCACCACACTGCCATGGTGTGCACAACGTACACCCCATGTTAACAGACCATCGCTGACCTTTGTACATCTGCCACTGATGTTTTGTGTTGGTCACTGCCCCTATGTGTGAGGACATGATCAGAAGGGTATGTCAACTGGATACTATGTTTGCCTGAGCCCTAGCTTGCATATCTCCCCCAAAGCAGTGCATGTCTGTTCAACATTATTTCACCTACCCCTGAGCTGAGTCTACAGACATTGTGCATTTGGCAGTACACACATGTTTGACATGGCTGTCCCTACTTTGCAATGGTGCTACAAACCAGCACAGGTTTACAGTACACTGGCCTGATGTATGGCGTATGACCTTTCCAATCACATGTAGTATGACATGTCTTCTTCTGACTTGTTTAATGACATGCATACCTGTGTAATACAATGGTGTATTTTCCAATCTACAGTACGGTAATGATGTCTCAATGCAGGGACGTGTTATACTAACATGGGCCTTCAGTTGATGCAATGTTGACTGTCTGCCCTACAAATATGCAGTGACATACTGCACATTGAGCTGATGTGCATAGCCATTGCAGGGCATCATATGGCTTCACTATTGCTATGCAGTGTGAGTTACTGACAGTTCATAGCCATGACTGTGTTCACATACAATACATATTTAATGTGGAATGTGACCCACATCTCTGAGGTGTATACACACTAAACCCTAATGTGGAATGTGTGACACAGGTCACAGAAGGGTATAAAGATGACACCCTTGCACATCTGCAACCATATTACTGATGCCTGGCAACTATGCCCACACATGGCTAACTTAGCAGTACTCTATGTCCCACATGCCATCTGTGTACCTCACACACATGAGGAGCAGGCATGACAGTGATGTCTGACACCAGCAAGGTGAATGTAATGTATCTATGGCCTGATGTTGTTGTACGTGTATGTTGTGCAACATGTGTGTATTTGGATGCTGTATAGGTGAATGCTTTCATGTCATGACACACTCAAGATGTTCAAGACATGTTTTGCCGTGGTTTCATGTTATGCCTACACAAGCTGTGCACAGGCCTGTATGATGTTTAGTGTTTCACATCTGCAATATCACCATTACACAAAGGCCATAGTTGTATTGTGTCATGCCAATGTACAACAGGGTGTACACACATGTACATCACTTCTACTGTGTGTGTTGCTTCATGTCTCTGGCCATCCTCCATGGCCATGTGTACACATGTTCTGTCCAATGGTTGTGATGGCCATCTATTTCACATGTCAGTGTTATCCCATATGACATACACCCATAGATGTCATATGCTCCACCGAGGACAGAGTTATGCAGACAAAGGGTGGTATGTATGGGATGTGAGATATCATGTTTTGCAGGATAGTTGAGCAGTGTTGCAGTCAGCCCACTACATGTCGTGGACATGTCAGCTAGCACATGACATTGTGTAACATTCATAGCAAGGGTATAATCCACAAGGGTGTATCTTGTGGGATGGTCATACTCCAGCTCCAACACATTTAGAGTGTGTGCACACATATGCTCTCTGTACACTACTGTTTGTATTCCCAACATGTGTAATGCTGATCTGTAGTACCTGTCCCTACAGTGAACCACACCTCCACCATTGTATTCACAGCTGTCCCCACATCTGGCAATGACAGTTTGGAAGGTTTAGTGTAGGTGTTTCATATAGTCTTCAATTGTTTCACATGGGTAACCACTGTGATGCATTGCAGGTCTGACCAGTGTCTATTAACAGGACCACCATACATTATGTGTATGTGTGTTATGGCAGAGAGCATGCAATTAATATGATCTCTGCATTATCAAGCCTGGTAAATAATAACAATCTCACCTGACACAGGCTGCTGTCGCTGCAAAATGCCAGCGGTACCTAAACAGGAGTGTTATAGCAGTAAGATCATTATCCATACCTGTGTGATAGCTACAGGGTGCAATGTCTGTGTTATCACATAAGCCGGTACAATACACTATACTATGAAGTATGCACATCTGTGCATACATAGAGTAGCAGACTATAGTATTTGGCATGTGTACGTACATGTCTTGCATAAGATGTTACATTACATATTGTACAGTAACACATGTAACTATGTGAAATATAATTGTGTTATATGTGCAGTACTGACTTACCAGGCAACTCCAGGCTCAGTGGTTGAGAGGCACCCACCTCCACAATACCAGCTAAAGCTTGTGGATGGATGTCTGCAGGTGTCCTCAGGTTGACCAGTAGCTCCTCGATACATGTGGGTGGGGGCTGGGTGAGTGGCCCCCTACTTGTTGCACCTTGTTTCCTGGTGATTGCATTAGCATGCTGTTTCACCCATCTTATGAGGTCGATGCAGTGTCAGCACAACTGCTGATAGGTGCGATTGTGACTGGCAACATCATTTAACCTCCTGTGGAGTTCCTCCCACAGGGCATCCCACTGCTGTGCATCCTGTGTCACATGGCTGAAGAGTGTTAAATGGCTGTCGAAGAGGAATGGGATGAGGACCTCATCCTCCAAGCGGTTGTATGTGGCAGCCTGCCATGCAGCATACCTGGAAGACATAATGATGGAGACAGGTCACAGTAACTCACAGAGAAGTACAGAAGTACAGCTGAACATGCATGTGTATCACATGTATTAACTCATTACATCCGAGTGACGCCTCCAGGTGCATCTGCAGTTACCTCCGACTGCGCCTGTAGGCATCAAATATTCCTTGTTCATATTTGCATTAATACTTCCAAAACCATGGTACATACAAGGTATGCGAATATTTTATCTTGAAGCATACATGATGGCACACACAGCTGTATTGATATTTGACCTATGTCAATGAGTATTGTTAGAACTGTAAGGTGAGAACTTCATTTTTTTAAAGACTCAAGCCATGCCCACTGGGAGTTAAAGATGCACACTCAAAAGAGCTGTACTGGAGGGAATGAGTTAAGATTACAAATAAGTCTTTGCAAATCTACATGACACTAACACCTCTGACATGTTTAAGTCACACACATTTGACACTTACTGATGATGTGATGTTATCACCATATATATGTGTGTCATGTGATGACATTGCTCATACTCCATGTGGATGTTGTCTTGACGTGGGCATGTCTGTTTGCCAGTACTAGTGTCTTTACCTATCAGCACATGCCTGGATGTGTTCACATTAATGCAATAGACCTTAATGCTGTGTATATAGGTTCATAGGTAAGTACTTGGCTATCTGCCCAAGGGCATTTATAAGCCTAGCCAGAATGTGTTGCTTTCGCCACCCCCTTAGATTAGTTCCCTGTGCCCCTGTCCAGCAGAGCCATTAATTCCTTGTGCCACTGTCCAGCAGAGCCACTGCAGTGATCCCCGGGGTAAATTTTCTGTTTCCCATCCACCCGTCAAGGTTTCTCTTGAAGAGTGTTAGTGAAGGGCTCTGCCTGATATATATTGGAATCCTGTTCCAAAGCATGGGGAGTCTCTGGGACAGGAATCTATCCCTCCAGCATGTCCTATTTATCATTGTGGTAAGGTTTATATCTCTAGAGCATGTGGCTCTCCGGGATTTGTTTTTTTTTTTTTAGGTGGAGCATGTCCATCAATTCTGGGTTGGACATGGCCTTGTATGTCAGGCAGAGATCACCTCTGAGTAAGCAGTATGCAACCAAGTACAGCTGGAGTTTCTTGAGTCGGACTGCATAGGGCATCTGTTTGAGGCCAGTAATCCTCTTGGTGAGGTACTTTTGTGGTCTTTCCAGCTGTTGCAGGTGTCTTGTAAGGTACATTCCAAATGGGGCATTGTATTCTATGATGGGCCTAATGAGTGATGAGTAGAGAGGCACAATAACCTGTTTTGTTCTATATTCAAACCCTTTTGTGATTAGGTGGGCCACATAAAAGGGTTTTCTAACCACCTTGTCAATATGATTATCAAAGGGGAGATTACTATCTACTTGGGTCCCCAGATCCCTTATTACATTTTCTGTATTTAGGGGACTACCATCTATGTGGTAGTTCATGGGTACTTTGTTTTTTACAAAGGGGAAGACTATGCACTTTTTGGTATTTAGTTTGAGGCCATGATTTTTACACCAGGTATCCGTCTCAGTGAGACTCTTCTGGAGGGTGTCTTTATCAGCCAGGGAATCAATTATGGCCCCTAGTTTGCAGTCGTCTGTGAACAAGATCAGCCATAGTCCTTCTCTGTTTGCCTGTACCTCTGAGAAGTATATACCAAACAAGAGGTGTCCTAGAACTGAGCCCTGGGGGACGCCATTTGTAACCGGTTTAGAGTCGGACATAGAGCCTGCAACTCTCACCATGTGGGTTCTATCCATGAGCCAGTTGCAACCCATCTCGTGATATAGGGGTTTATGTTCAGGCTGGTGAGCTTGTCTATAATACTAGAATGTATGTCACATATATAGTCATACACAGCCTTTAGGGATGTGACCTGTGACCTTGCAGACTTGCTCACAGAATGTTTTACATGTACGTGTTTTGCCATATACATCTACATGGCACTGTACAGCTGTGTAGCATCCTGCCATGTATTGCCTGTGTTGCACATGTGAAACACATGGGACAATAGCTAGCCTGATGGTATTTGCAGGGTTGGATATCAACTATAGCATGTATGGTCATAGTGAACTAGTAGGCTATATGCCCTGGGACATTTATGAGCCTAGGCAGAAAGGTTATCTAGCTGTATCCAACAGACAGGAAAGTTTCAGTGGCCAGTTTAAGCAGCATCACAGAACTGATCCACAGGGTTACTGATATATTTGGCATGCGGTCATCACACCATGACACAGAAAGGGGCGATGTGCAGCTTCACTGGACAGGGACACATAGTACGGCAGGAGAATATAAAGTGTATGGGACAGAGATCTGTCAGGCATGTTGTGATCCTTGTACTAGAAAGGTGGATGTCCACAAAGTATGTGTTTATGTGGAATAAGTATGTGTTAAGTGTAGCATTTCCAATATCTCTGGGTTGGACATGGCTTTATTCAGGGTAGGCTACATGCTAGATAGTAGAGCTAGGGATTGGGAAGGGCAGTGTAGGCCATCTACACATGGGCAATAACCCTTAAAGGAAATATGTGATCTATTATTGGTCACATAAGTGTTGAGTATGGCTGAACAATTATTTCTATATTCATGGATGGCACCCTGTCATGAATAGGGGTGCCACATATGACTACCTGACTGGTGTGGTGAAGTAACTATCAAAGGAAAGACTACTGTCCAGCTGCATCCCATACACACACAGTTGCCATTACGTTGACCACTGCCTAGGTGGTAGTTCATGGGTACAGGGTTTTTAACATAGGGGATGACAATGCAATACTTAGTGTCAGATTGTGGCCATACGTCACACACCACACATTGACCCACAAAGCCCTTCTGTATGTTGACTGCAGCACACATTGTGTCAACTATTGCTCCTAGTTCATAGTCATTTGCAAACATCAATTGGCAAATGCTTTCAGTGTTAGTCTGTATGGTATAGATAACAATGAGGGGGAGTATCAGGAATGAACCCTGTATTACTGTGGCTGGCACTGGTTTTATGTGTGTGTATTAGTCAGACACCTTCTGTAGTGCTGGTTCTGCCAGCAGCCCAGTTGTCAACCACTCCTGTGACATAGGAATATACACCTAGTTTACTGAGTGTAGCTGGAACACAGTATGGGTGATGGTGTCCTAAGACCTGGCAAGGTCATGATATGCTGTGTGAATCAACCTTACTGTCATCTACATCTGTACTGAGTACATCAAATAAGTTGATCACAGTTCATGGCCTTACAGACAAGACTCAGCAGGGTAGTAGTGCACTATTTCCCATTATCAATGGTGTCTCCCCCTTTGTGGGGTGTGATAACTGTTGCTGTGCACCATTCAGTGTGTACACAGCCTGACATGGAGCTATGATTGAACATGATGTGTATGTGGAGAGCTGATTGTTCTTACATTTGTGTAGGATACACCCGGGGGATGTTGATAGGTCCCATGAAAGCTGTATGTATGGCTTTAGAGCATGTAGCTTGTACCTGCATAGTTGTTATTACAGGGGTTCTGTAGTGTATATGGATATATAACTAGGTGCACCTGTTGGGGGGAGGTGGGAGTGGGTTTAGGTTCTTCAAGATCCTATCTGGATGAACGGGTGCTATTTCTGTAGGTGCAGTACTTCCCATGCCATAGTGCTGTGCAGCACGGCAGGTCTTGTTGCTGCCATTATGATTAATGACACAGCTATAGAATGCTCTATGCTTGGCCTCATAATATGTGGCTGATTAGTTTCACAGTAGCTTTGTGTGGTTTTATATTGTGTATCTGCATCTTACTGAGGCTGACCAGGGATCACCTACACTTATGTGTGTTCACTCTTGCAACAGTTATTACCTTCTGTGGTACAGTTTAAAGCATGGAACACCAGTTTGCCTTCTAGTTTGTGTTTGGTTGAATCTTGGTGCTGTTTCAATGGCACAATCACTGCACGTATGTGACTGTGGTTCATTTGTATAGGATTCAGCATTTGCACATGCATTGTCCATCTGCATGGGTGCCATGACAGTCACCACTTTGCTCTTAGGAAGCATAACACTGGCTTTGGAGACTATGTGTAGCATACTGTTAGCCCTGTTTGTGTGACTATTGTGATCCAGGTCATTGGAGTTGATGGAATCCAACATGCATTGAGTGCAGGTGTTGGTACATGAGGAGTCTTCCCAGTTCATAATGGAATAGTTGAGAGTAGCCATTATTATGGTTTTCTGTCTCATACCTAATCTTCCCCATTACAGCACATTATGATAGTTGGGAAATCTGTGGCATGGTGGGTGATCTGTCGCAAGGTGCAATTTGAATTCCACTTTGGCACAAAGGTAGTTGCTCAGCATAATGCATCTAAAGTTATGCAAGTGCAACTAGCGTGGGAGTGTACATATCCTTCAGGAATATGGACACACCTGTGGCCCGTGTGTTCCAATAAAGGATAATGGACAAGAGGTGAGGTATGTGTTATAACATGGTCATGCAGGTGTGCTCTACAGAGTGTTGAAACATGTCTCAGCCACTGCACAGATACGGTCTCCATGTTATGGATTGACATATGTGAGTCCATATAGTGTTTCTGACATGTATCATTGAGTAGCAAGACCCACAGTTTGTTGCTTGGCTATCCCTGTACCAGCAGTGGACCTTCACTTGAACTGTGCATGATGAAGGAACTATAGGGGAAGCATGAGCCCTAGCCAGTATCCAGATTCCCAGGGGTGACAGGTGCAGGCCCTGTCTGGCAAAGTATCATGGTTTGTCAACCATGTTATCCCAGGGAAACAGATACTGGATACCCTTTGACTTGCACCCCTACATTAGACAATTGTGGAATACAATCCTTTTGTCCCTGTACTGCAGTATAATTCTGGCCACAGGCAGAATGCTACCCAGGCCTTGGGACATACCTGCATGGGCTACAAGTCCTGACAGTTCCTACATGTGTTTCCATGCAGTCCAGGCTACTGCATCACAGGTCATGCACAACAACATGGAATATGCCAGAGCCATGTGTATAGTTCAAAAGGTGGCCTGAGTGTATGGGTATGTGGCTAATCATGGCAGACAGGCAGCTGACAGTATGTATGCCCTTGTATAGGTTGGTGTGTAACATAGTGCTAGAGTTTGCATTCACAAATGAGTACTGTTGGGCATGTTTCCAGCCACGTGTTCTGAGGTGTAGCAAAATTATGCAAACTATGTCATACAGTTTGTGTATTTCATTGTCTGTCTATTCCAGCTTGGGAGGTCACTTGTTTGGCCAGATACTTAGAAGTATCTGTGAATGTGTGTGATTTCTGGTAGTGTGTGTGGGTGTCCTTACTGTGTTCTGCTAAGGGTATGTGTTGGTTGTGATGATGAGATGCATAGGTTAACCTACACCTCATGTCTGTCCAGTCCAGTCATGGCTGTAGAGTGGACTGCCTTCCAGCTTAGCCCTGTAGCTGCATCCCAGACAATGTGTGGGGTGTGGTGTTAGCTGGGTTTGGCAATGTACATGGCATAGAGAATACATTCCCTCAGGATGGCCACATACACAAAGCTGACATTAGTAAACACCAGTAGCTGACTAGTGGACATGCCTGTATGAGCATTCAGTACTACAAGTACCAAGTACTGCATTTAGTTTACTTATTGCTTATGAAGATGTTTTAGACAGTGATGCTCACATGTAGATATTTTTGTTATGGACGTGACAACACTGGCTATTATGGAAACATTGTAGCTACCTTTAGCAGCAATCCTACTCTGAGGAGCACATCACATCCTGATAGTTAATTACAGATGCTGCAAGTATCTACAGGTCTGTTTCTTTTTCTGGGTATATACTCACATATCCAACAGGACCATGAGCTCTGTTGGGCACAGACATCCACTCCCCAAACAGAGGCATGTATCAATAGACTCTGATGCCACTATCAACATGATCAGATATAATCAGATAGTGTAAGCCATCACCTATGAATTGGCTATTACACATGGGTAGCAGTCTCCTACATCTTAAACTCCTACTGCAGATGTTTCACTGGAGTTAAAGATGATATGCAACCTGTTTCATTACCAGTACTGTGCACTACCTTACATACAGAATGTGCAAGCAGCTGTTAGGTTGGCAATGAGAGGTTAGGCTACACAAACCTGGTAGTTCAACTAGCGTGTGTGTCTCTACTCTCAATATCCACTCTATGTAGGTGTGCACATAACCATTTTGCCCAGCCCTGTAACAAGGGTCACTACACATTTGCATAACATGTACACATGCACAGATGTTATTGCTTGCAAACAATATTAGAGAGGTGGATATTACATGTGTTATGTGCATAGATAGTTACCTAGCTCTTCCAATTATCTTTGCAATCATGTTGCTAAACTGTCAGATGAATGCAAGTGATATGTATCCTGTTATTGAGTATTGTAATTGCCAATAGACATAACTACTGTTTGCATAACAAAACAGAAATGCTATGTAGAATAGAATACAGATCTGCCTAAAATAGTGTACATTACACAGTTATTGGCACAATATCCCACAATGCAAACCATATTTGCACAGTAAGCGCACCTTTGACATGTTCATCTTACTTATACACCCATACATATGTCTACTGTTACAATATACCGACATATACTATCCCGTTATAGCACATACTTGTTGGACCAACCCTGACACTGACAGTAGCTGGAAGCAAATTGGTGAGTTTCAAGCCCATATCATTCCTTGTGATGTATGAGGAGTTTGCCTTGTGACCTACAGCAGTACACACATAGAATGCTACAAGCATTACTACTGCTCAACAATACATCACTACAAGATAGCTATTTCCACTATATGCAATGATTACACTGTAATTCTTACAGAACAGGTACTACATACACAGACATATTACATGTTATACATACCTTCTTAGTAATTGGAGGTGTTATTGACTAGTATAATACTCATTTTTGGTTTGTCTTTCAGTGTTTTGTACTGTTCTACAGATGTAGATACAGATGGTTTGAATGTGTGACAAGGTGACCTTTTATAGTTACAGATCAGTAACGTGCTAGCACGATAACCCTATTAGTGTTCCGAAGTAGCTAATTACATGCACATCAGCTGCGCTGCTACTGCCTTAGCCAATACTATGGCAACAGTGGAGTATAACTGAGTACTTCACTTGGGCATTGTCACTTTGCCTTACTTGTGAGGAATACAGCATGGAAGTGTTGTTTGAAATCTATTGCAACACCTGTATGGAGATGAGCAGTAATATATTGTGTGTAATGCCTAGAGGATTTGGTCTAAATGTGAGTACTGCTGTTATATTTCTGAACATTGCTACTTGTGCAGGGTTTGTCTGTACCTAATACTTCTGCATATCTTTCAATCTGGCTAGGATGTTTGATCAGCTCAAGGATGCATATCTATGCATATAATGTTAGGGGTTTTACAGTGTGCTTACCAGACATCTTTAGTTTGGTGTTAATGTGTATCAAACTGTGCTGATAATCAGTACTCTGTAATACTTCCTAGTGTACGAACCTTTCAACCCTCTGAAGCGGGATTAGTTCATAAAAACCCTGTAACATCAGCAGCTGTTCAATTGTATAACAGCAACCATTTCACATAGGGCCATGTTAGTATGTCTGTGTCCAGGTATGTTAAGGTTTCAGCAGATATTGTACAGTAGTTGAATAATTGGTTATGGTATGACAGTATGTATTGACGTAATTATTTTGGGTGTGGGGGAGATGTTGGTAGGTGTACATAGCAGATGCATGTGTATAGGAAACCCTTTTATACAACTTCTATATGTGTGTGGGTGTTCTTTCCCTATGTGAACACCTAACAATTAGTGGACTAATACTATTGTAATTACAGGCTGATTCATTAAGGCACTGTTAAATGCTTCCTGTATAGCGTGCATGTACTGTTAGTCCTTGAATCCTTTTGGCAATACATCAGAATGTAATAAAGTTTTGCTAAATGAAAGCTATCTGTGTAATTCTGTCATGGATATTTGCAGTCATTGCAGTTGTGTTGGTGACTGTGTCCAAAGAACATATTTGTAATAGTGTATTGGCATATACTCTTCATATGTTATGTTCATATTGTTCATATTGTTTGGGGGGGGATGTGTGATTGCTATGGTCCATGTTATACTCAGATATGAACACTTCAGATGCTGTCTACACACATGTATGTATGTATATATATATATATATATATATATATATATATATATATATATATATATAGAGAGAGAGAGAGAGAGAGAGAATATATATTATATATTATTACATACATTTATCTGTACCTCCATAGATGTGTAGATGTTTTTAACCTATCTATATATCTACATATATATATATATGTAGATCTGTATATATCGACATGTCTCTATGTATCTCTCTCTCTCTCTCTCTCTCTATATATATATATATATATATATATATATATATATATATATATATATATATATATATATATATATATATATATATATATATCTATGAGCACATACCTTTCATTGGGTACATGGCGGGCTGTCCTATTTCAACACATTCCTTCCTTTTGTGCTTTAACCTGTCTGCATACACAGCTGGCATAGGTGCATCTCATGTAGCTTAGTGGTAGATTACTCTGAGGATAGAGTACATGGTTGCAGGTTCTAATCCTGAAAGGTGTTATTATTTTTCCTCTCAGAGTAGGCACTGGTAGGGAAAGTGTGAATAATGCACATTTAAGTGGTTGTAAGCAGTTTTGCCCATGGTCTGTGCGACGTTAAGCAAAGGTTAAACCTGTAAAGTGCTACCCTGTTTAACCATGTTTAAGCACCGCTTACCATCACACAAACCCTTGCAAACCCGCTTATATCTGCTTTAAAGTGTTTTAATAAACCTGCATCCAACAGCCCTTATTCTGGCCCTCAAAAGAACTTAACAGCCCTTGAACCCGGGGCCATGAACACCACAGTCACTGACTTTACCACTAAGGTATATGAGATATGTACAAATGCTATGGTGTTTAGAATCTACATTGTACTAAAGACATTCCTCACTACTGAAAACAAATGTGACAGTTGGTGTAGATATGTCTCATACATGTTAATGTTCATATGTTTGTGAAATTAGGTGTTGCAATGTGACATGACAGGGTATATTATGAATGAGAAAGGTTCTTGCTTTGTGTCCTTTTTATATTGTCCCCATACTCCGTTAATATGCCTCCAGTTCACTTATTGAACATCCAACCCAGGCTCTCCTTGATACATGATTTCATTACCAATCATTCCTCCCCCACCCCAATTTTCAAATATACAACAGCCATCCCATCTATGGTGAATTAGCTGAATATTAATAGTTATAATACCAGAGCTGCATGTGTTTTGTGTACACTTCAATTCCTTTGGATTGCTTCTATGTCACGAAGTGTGTTCATAGATGTTTATACATGTGGCTATTGATGTAACTGTGTGTGTGTGTGTGTGAGTGTGTGTGTGTGTGTGTGTGTGTGTGTGTGTGTGTGTGTGTGTGTGTGTGTTTGATGTAACTGTGTGTGTGTGTGTGAGTGTGTGTGTGTGTGTGTGTGTGTGTGTGTGTGTGTGTGTGTGTGTGTGTGTATATATATATATATATATATATATATATATATGCAGACATCACTGACATGCATTAATATATATATATATATATATATATATATATATATATATATATATATATATATGTATGCATGTGCCGTATTCATTTGTAACAGTTATACATATGTAGACTTGTATGTGTTGGTTCACAAACTACAGTACATTACAATGTACTGTACATATGTACACAAAGTGACTGTCCCATTTGTGGTCATTACAGTGGAATGCATATGGTATAAGGTGTAGTCTAAAGACTATGAGCCATGTATACACCTCAGATAGTTTAGTGGTAAATCCTGTGACTATAGTGTGCATGCTCCAGGGTTCAACACCTGCGATGCTTTAAAAATGTTTTTTACTCCAGAAAAAGGCTCATTTAAGCAGTTGTAAGCATGTTTAAAAGTGTTTGTGTGACATTATAGCAGCAGTTAAACACAGTTAAACAAACTTTGTAAAGTATAACCTGTGGTCGCAAACATGGCCACATCCGCTAACTACTCAGGATATATACATTTCAGTGAAGTAACATCTCACTATGTGCTTACATAACATTACATTCTCTGTTGACTTTACTCTCCAGCACTCATGGGTTTATATGGGTGTTTCGAATCTTTATTATACAAATTATTACTACCTATGTATGCAAGCTGTGGTTAAGGTATACTTTTTAACATGATAAACATTCCTGACATTATTGGGATTGGGACCTCAAATGCACAGATACTATGCAGATGTTGTAACCATTACACTATTGACATTAACGTTGCTTCCACCTATTTCCTATTTAGATGATTTCTATATGTAAGCTAGGCTAAGCAAAGGGCGGAGGCACCCAAACCCACTGAGCTTCACTTACTCTTGAAATAACAACATATAACAAATGTAATGTGAGACAATAAATTACATTCCTAACTACATTAGGCATAGCCTCTCAATAATACACTTCAAGGGAAACCTTGTTGTGTGAATGGATAACAGAATATACACCCCTGGGATCATGTGTCCCAGAACCATACAGCCAAGGGGTGGGGGAGCCCATCCAGTTTGATATCTGCAAGACCAATTGGGGAAATTGAATAGTGTTGAATTGTCACATTGACATGCCCTCTTTAGGTCACTAAGTGCCCCTATCACCCTCCACCATCCCAGTCTTCAACAGCTTCCGACAACTCTGCCTGGAATTGCTTCATTGGCTATGCTTGACAGAGGCTCAGTTACTTCATCAATGGTGCGGAGAAAGCCAAACCACTGTAGCTATGCTTTTTATTGCCTTTGGGCAGATAGTTAGTAGGCTATCTGTGAACCTCTAAAGTGCAGGCCATCACAGCCAAAATATGTGAATAAACAGACTTTCAGATCACAATATACAGTGGGAAATCACCATGTAGTCTGGAAACAGTTAAGTACAGCAAGAACATACAGAACACTGATACGTAATCACTCCATAAGCATATCTTACAAACTAGAAGACTTGTATAAGTTTAAGGCTTTCTATTGCTTACCAGTAGGTTACCTACAGGAGAGATGAGAAACAAGCACAGATAGGAAACATGCATGCAACAATACCATACCGGCTTATGTGTCAGCCTTAGGTTTTGGAATACAAGCCAAGGCTATTGGCTCCCCCATGGTGCATTTTTTAGGAGAGTCTCAAAGGCGAATACCAGCTCCGTAAACAGCACAATAGCAGAATCAATGAGGGTTATTTTACTCAATACCAGGGGTTGTGATCACAACATGCCTGCACTCACAGCACTCCTCAGGATGGACAACGTCAACATCTGTGCAGTAACTGAGATTTGGTTTAAGGCTCCTGAGAGCACACCAGTACTACCAGACTACAACCCATACCACACATTTTGGCAACAGAACATGGACTGACACAGACATGGAGGGGGTGTAGCCATATTCATCAGGGATACCTACACCTCCAGGTTACTGGGGCAGCCTGATAATCTGAGATCACCTATGCGCAGCTAACATCAGCCACAACTGCAATGTAAACTGTGGCCTGCTACAGATCACCCTCCATGACCCGGAACCAGCACTCCACCTACATGAAGACAGTGGAAAACATGACAGTCCTACCACACACCTTGGCATTGGTCGATGTCAACTACCCTACCATTAACTGGGAAACTTACTCAAGTGCTCACTTCCAAGCTCACCACTTCCTGGAATTTATCACCTCATATGCCCTGTATCTGGTGGTAACTTCTCTAACGAGGGGTGGAAACATACTTGAAGTGGTCATCACCAACATGGGTGACAGGTGCACCACAGCAGAGGTTAACCGGTCACTGGTTAGATCTGACCAAGAACTATTCACTGTTCCCACACCCAAACATCTCCCCCACCCATGGAAACCACAGTGTATACCTTTCCTACACCTAAATTTACACTACTAGAGACAGGGGTGGGGGGTTTCGCAGCCCCCATGCTAAGGGGAAACACTGCTCAAGATACAGACAGATTTACAAATGCAATCTATAAGCACCTACATGGATGTATGGCTTTGCCATCACTGGTAAACCAAGACTCACTCCTCCTAGACAAGGACACCAGTCTGGTGGACCCCTGCAATAAACAGGCTATACAACAGAAGTAGGACAGTGTTTCAGACAAACAGCAAATCCCACAAAGGGCAGACATCCTTGACCACTACTAATATGATTGATATGTAGGTCCCTCATGAAATCATCCAAGGCTAACATCAACAGGAAAGTACACAAGGATTCAAAATATAACCACAAAGTCGTCTTTGGCTATGTCAAGGATCTAAGTAGTGACACACAGATTTGCACTGTGCTGGTGAAATATAGCACACAATATGCTGACCCTACTGATATCGGCAACATCCTTGCAGATACATTCAGTGCATACTTCACCCCCTAACAAGCCCACAACACTACCCAAAAGGTACAATATCCCACACATCAGAGACACACAGGTGGAAATGGCCCTCTCTAACAGCAGAACACAGTGTCAGTGGAGGCAGATGTTGTCCCAGACTGCATCTTGCAAACAGTACATGACAACCTGACCCCCCACTTAATTAAGCTTTTCAACCTCAGCCTCTCCACAGGTTACATGCCCATACAATGGCATGTGGCAACGATTATTCCACTTCACCAAGGTGGAATCACAACTGACCATGGAAACTATCACCCCATAAGCCTAACTAGCCTGGTTTGCAATGGTATGGAGCGCATCCTCATGACACTCATTAACAAAGACATTGGTAACCTCCAAACACATGACCCAACCCAGGTCAGCTTGGTTGAGTGCAGTTCATGCCTACTGAACCTGTTTAATGTCTTACATACACTCACCAAGACGTTAGATGAGGTGAGAGGTGGTTCACACATACTACCTGGACTTCACAAAGGCTTTTGACACCATGCCGCACTCCGGTATTATTGATAAACACACCAGCCTGTACATACACCCATACATTACAGGTTGGGTTGCCAACGGGCTTACAGACGGAACCCACATGGTACGACTAGTGGTCTCCAGGTCCAACTCTTGACCAGTCATGACTGATGTCCCACAGGACTCAGTCCTGGGAGCCCTGCTGTTTGGCATATACTTCTCAGAGGTACAGGGACTACGGCAGGCCATGTTTGTCAATGACTGCGAACTGGGAGCCATAATTGACAGTCCAGCTGATACAGACATCCCTCAAGGGGCCTAACAGAGACCGACACAGGGTGTTAAAGTCATGGCCTCTAGCCACTAACTGCATGGTCATTCCATTGTGGAATATTAGGCCCCCACATATTAACACATAAGTGGTAGCCACTTTAATACGGACAAGGTAATGGGGTATCTGGGGACTAAGGTAGATAGTGATCTCTCCTTTGGCAATCGTATCTCCAAAGTAGTTAGGATATCCTTCTATGTAGGCTATCTGATTACTAACGGGTTCCCATCTAGACATACTGGGGTTATAGTGCCCCTTTACTCATCACTCATGAGTCCCATCATAGGGTATAATAACCCAGTTGGGATGTACCTCAGAAGACACTTCCAACAGCTGGAAGGTCTGCAAATGTACCTCACCAAGGGTATTTCTGGCCTCAAACATATGCCCTATGCAGCCAGACTGAATAAACTCCTGCTTTACTCAGTGGCATCTCGTTTACTCAGAGATGGTCACTGCTGGCTAACACAGCCATGTCGAACTCAGGCTTAATGGATATGCTCCATCTATGGGAATCCATGTCACAGTGAGCCACACACTGTATTGAGCTGAACCTTGCCACAACAATAACTGGATGATGCTGGAGGGACAGATTCCTGTCACAGACACTCCCCATACTTTGGAACAACATCCCTAATTACATTATACAGGGCCCCTCACTAACACTCTTCAAGAGAAACCTTGAAGAGTGGATGGGGAACAGTAGATATGCCCCAGGGATCCCGCCATTGGCTCTGCTCCACAGAGGGACAGTTAATGAATCAATGGGGTGGCAAAAGCTGACACATTTTGACTAGGTTTATGAATGCCCTCTGGCAGTTAGTCAAGTACCTACGTATGAACCTATACATACAGTATCAGCACATGCTGATAGCTTAACTTACTGTTCAGGTGTTGACTTACCTTGTGCCAATGGCAGTTGTGTGTGCAATAGTTGAGAGCTGCCTATGTTGGATGCACACAGTAGACTGCCTACACATGACAATTTACAGGTAGTCATGTGTGTGTGCCATCGATGTTTACTGTGTGTGCAGGTGGAGAAAGGTTTCAGTCCCTAGGTGCCTACACTGTCAGTGTGTGTGCTATATGTTTCCTGCTTGCCAAGGCATGGGCATACTGGGCACGCCTCTGTCTGCCTACTGGGGCTGGCTCAGGGTGTTCATGGTCTGTCTACCTCTGTGCCTGTGGGGTCCTTGGCAATGGTAGTGGGCTGTGAGGGCCTTCATCATTCTGTCCCTGCTGCAGCTGTTTCTGCAGGATCATATTGTGTAGCATGGCACATGCTTTGAAGATGTGGGCACATGTGCCTGGAGAGTACTGCAAGGCTCCACCAGATATGTCCAAGCAATGGAACTGTGATTTCAGCATCCCAGACACATGCTCTGTGATGATTCTGGTTTGTGTGTGTGCCTCATTATGGTGTTCCTGCATGGGTGTGTGTACATTTCTGATGGGAGTCATCATCCACGATTCCAGTGCATAGCCAGCATCCCCCACCAGGTGGCCATTTGGGATGTTACCCCTGGCAAATACCTGATACAGCTGTGAGGCATGCCAGATGTGGGAGTTGTGATAGCTTCCAGGGCTGCAGCACACACATCCATGATAATGCAGTGGGCATTGCACATGACCTGGCAGTTGATGGAGGGGTATCCCTTGTGGTTTATGTAGTGCCTACCCTGCTTACCAGGTGGTGACTTGATGTGTATGTGAGTGCAGTCTATTGCACCCAGTACCTCCGGGTATTCTGCCACATGGTGGAAGAGACGCATATTGCTGGCACACTCCTCCTGCATTCGGGGAAGTATTTGTGCTCATTGACATGTGGTAATATGGCTTCCAGGAACTGGTGTAGTACCCTGGATGCTGATGCCTGTGAGATACCCAATGATATCCCCAGTTGGTCTTTGAAAGGTAACTGTAGCTAGTATTCTCAGGCTTACACATACCTACGTATCCACTGGGATGGGTTCCCCTCTGTTTGTTCTGGCTCTGAGGCGTGGCCGGCACAGCTCTACAAGTTGCTGTAGGATGTCCCTGTCCACCCTGTAACACTCTATCTCCAGATCATGTAGTCCCTGGTAGGTTACCCTGGGTCTGAACACTCTTCTCCTCCTCTGCTGCTTGAGGTGGTCATGTGCATCATCCTCCACACCACCTTCAGTCTCCAACACATGCTGGTGGATCAAAGTTATGGCAGCCCCTAACATGTACATACTAAAAGTTCCCCATATGTATACACCACTGGTGCAGAGTGTATGGGAATACACAAATGTGTGTGAGATGCTTTCACACGTAATACTATTGTGCTATGGATGCTGCTGATGTCATTGGGTGTGTATGAGCTATTCCAGCTGCAAAGTATCGTAATTATGGGTTTTACAATGAGTACTGCAAGTGTGGGGCCTTTACTGTGGAGTTATGCTTGCCTGCCTTGATTAATCTGTTGCCCTTTAATTCACTTTTAAACTGGATCCCCTCCCATTATCAGGCATGCATCCACCTGCTGTCTTTCTTGTTTTGCACTTTCTCTACCCAGTCATGGCAAAATGTGTCTTGCAGCTTATATACTGCAAATCGGCTTTGTTCTGCTTTCACACTTTACTGTTTTCTTTGCAGTACAGTCCCTCCCCTTTCCTGTTCTGCAGGTAGCTGCTTGCAGCCTTGTTAGCTGCTGTCAATGACCAACTGTAGGCTCCAATGTGTTAATTAGTCATTTGTACTCCAATTTCCCTGCTGCAGCATTAACTAATTTATTTCCTATAGCCTTCCTGTTTCAGCAGCAGTGCGCGCTGCACAAACCCATTTACCGGGTTAACACGCGTTTTCATCTCCATTCACTTGCATACTCGGTTACCTTGTGTACTCTCAGCTAAGCAAAGCTATGGCCAGTTCAACACACCCCTATCCTGCAGCTTTGCCTAGCTAGGGGCAAACCAGTTTAGCAATGCTCCAATGTGCTTGCAGCAATGGTGACACACCCCTCTCTTGATGTCATCTTTATCTCAAGGGCACACCTCAGTGTTATAATGCTATGCTGTGAGGTACATCCTTACACCAGCGGGGAATCTGTGATTCACTATTACTCCTCTCATTTGCATGGCATTGCCTACTAATTCCTAGCTACCGCGCATAACACTGTCACAGCTCCTTAGCAACCCTTGCACCATAGTATGGTGTAGCATGCCTGCTATTGACTATTATGGGGAAATCATGATATGTGTTACATTGCAGTTTTATTCTATATTTTTATATTTTCCTTGCAATCCCCTTTGCGCGCTGCTGCCCTGCGCTTCCATGTCGCGATAGAACGACTATATATATTAAATGTTAATTTTATATTTTGTACATTTTTTATGCCAATGGCTATATATTTAGCCATTGGCATATATTAACAATATAATACCTGTGTTTGGTCGGCTGTCATGGCTCCGATTCTATGTTTGCAAAAATGTAAACCGTTTTTACGGTTTACATTTCTGCATGCTTACACTATGCCTGCACCACTTCCTGGATCGCTACATATCTTCATTTGCATGCTACACTGCTGCACATGGGGTAATTAGCATACAGGGCCCAGGAGCTGTACGGGCATAGCGTACGTAGGTAGTTCACGTGGGAACGGCTCGTACCTGGATCGCTTGGCGGCCATATTTGGTGTTGGAACACCGATGCTACACCTGCACCTGACACAAGCTTCATGAATCCCAGGGATTGAGTAATCAAAAAAAAGCTAGGACAGGTAAACACATTTCGGTCTGTAGATAAACAGGACTGGATTTCTATGCCTAAAATGTGAATAAACTAGTGATATGTTTTGTCTAATGTAAAATGTTTCCAATGTCATTTAATTCGGGATGGGGAACTTTTTAAAGAAATAATAGATATTATTAAGCTAAAGATATGCAGTAACTATGGTCAGGCTTCTTTTGTAGGCCCATACCTTTCTTCAACAGCAGAAATGAAAAGAAAGGGTGCCATTAAGGAAAAGCATGCAGTAAAAACAATGATGGTGCATGGTACAATGAAATTAAAATAATCTGTTTAATATAACACTCACTGAGAAATGAAATATCCTTTTAATGTTTATTTAATGATAAAGTGTGTAAACATGTTTCTTTCCATTTGTGAAACAGTATGAATAATAATGTATGACAGTGAAATGAAACCAGTTTTGCATATAAAGAAAAATTACTGATTCATTTCATTACAGTCAGGCATCTGTCATTAATTTAACTTTGTAGAATCAATTTGATTTTTGTTAAGTAAGGTGAAACACTTTACAATAGCTCCTGTGAAATACATTACTTTGCTCGTTTTAATTATTATTGCAGTTGTTATTATTCGTCTTCGCCAGTCACACATCTATAGAATACACAGTTAACAGTGTGGCTATAATTGCTGAACATGGGGACTGTCTGTTGTTGAAAATAACTGACCCTGTTGTCTTGATTTAGTTAAATATTCACTAATCTGTTCTGCAAGATTAGTGTATGTTTATGTAGAACAAGTACACATTTAAAGTAAATAATGTAAATATTTTGCTGTGAACACATTTTATCATGTACATCTTTGGTTTGCACAGCCAAAAAAGTGGCTGAAATTAATGGATACATTGGCTATCTGTTGTTGAAGATAAGTTACTTAACTTTGCATTTGTTTGATCACTATTCAACAGTCCCTAATCTGGCATGTCAGTAGCAGTGTTACCCATTGTAATTGTGGAAATTATATTGTTATAGCTTATTCTTATGGGTAGATGGAAAGGGGTGATGTAGCGCATTTAAGAATGGCAAGTCAGCTGAAATTATTTTTGGTTTCCATTGCAGTCGTAGCTCCAGTAAATACCATATGTGGATACTGTTGGTTGTGTGAGCAATGTCAGTATGTGTGCAACTGTGTGAAACAAATGCTACTGATTTTACCTGCAGACACACAAAGCATTTGGGTTACTCTTTTCTTGATTGCAGTAAAACAGCTAAAAAGTAGTCATCTTTCAAAAAATATGGCAGGAAATACATTACAGAACATCTAGACCTTCAGGTTACCTAGAGCTGACAGCCCTTGACCCCATGCTGCATAAGGAAATTTTTGACACAGGACTGTCAGGGGGTTCTCATCTACAACTTCTACCCTGGGCTTCATGCAGTCATGCTCAGAGGTATGCACTGAAGGTTTCTATCACTTACTTCAAAACTGAGACCAGTATGTTTATTATTATTTCTTTGACATTCCTCAAAATCATAATTGAGAGGTTTGCAGAAGGTTAATATAACATGCAATGACAGTGTATTGTTTAGGAGCAACAAGTTAGAATAATGCATGACTGTGATCATTGTTTTTTTTTTTTTACTTTTGTCACAATCAGTTTCATTTGCAGCATGAGGTATTTTTTTTAATACCGTCAGGCAGTCAGATATGGCCAGTTGACAGCTTTACAGATTTGGACTACAAGTAACTATGTGTTGCTGTATAATAGAATTTATATGCATTGGTGTAGTCCAAATCTTATAACATTTTTTCTTTCTTTTTTTATAGTCTGGCATCTAATATGTATACAGACAACAGAATAGTGTAATTGAATGAAAAATCATTGAGTCTGTTGTAATTTGCTCCTGATTCTGGTATTGCAAGACTGTTATGATTTATGTAAAGCAACTTGGAGTACTTTGGCTATTCCTTTTGTGAAACAAAGCAGGAATACATGCAAGCAGGTGGCTATCTTTTGAGGTTAGTTGTAAGGAGGGATAGGGTCATACACATCTGATTGAAATATATTTCTGTAGCCATTATTTCAATCACTTTTGGTCTTGACTGAAGTTGAAGGGAAACAAAGAAATTGCTTCTTTTTGGAAGGAAGGCACATAGTATTTAGGAATGTTATGTGTGTGTATTTATCTAAATACATTTCTATCTATCTATCTATCTATATAGATATACATATATATAGATTGATAGATAATATCTTCATACACACACACACACACACACACACACACACACACACACACACACACGCACACGCACATGCACATGCACACACACACACACACACACACACACACACACACACACACACACACACACACATATAAATACGTGTGTGTGTGTGTGTGTGTGTGTGTGTGTGTGTGTGTGTGTGTGTGTGTGTGTGTTGATTTATCCATCTATTTAGATGATATACATAGATATTACAGCAGCAACCTGAAATATCATACTGTGGCCATTTGTTATGTCAGCTTCATCACTATCTAGCACCACAAGGTGCACACAAGGACACTCTTATTTTTGATTTTGTGAGGACAGTACTCCTGGATATGATTTATATATTCATGTAAGCAATTTCCTTCTTATTGAGAAATACTATTTTGTCACATTTTAATACTAAGTATTCAACACAACTTGTTTCTTCCTTGAAATAAAATAAGACTGAATTTCTTTCCTTAGTCATGATATTTATTTAGGCCATTACTGGATGAAAAATTTTGGAAAAAGTTGTAATGCACACCTCTGATCATCTAAATCCAAATGGCTTCTGGGTGGCAACATACCAGCTTAATTCAATTATTTCACTGAGGTCTTAACCAGCTAGGGTGCATTGAAGGAATGAATGAAGGGGCTGAAGTGTGAGAAAAAATGATGTAAGCAATCCAGATGGTGGAAGGATTCTAGGGTGGGGAGAAAAATTCAGTGAGCAAGACACAGAAGAATTATCACCATAGGTGAATTATGCACCTAATTAACTAGTATTATGTGCTCCTTTTATGCCTTTAATTCCTATATAACATAAACGTTTATTGCCTTATATGTGTACTTCTAGATACGCACAATGTGAAAAAACAAAATGAGATTTGTGTGTACCAGTAACAGGGACTACTTACAATAACTACTGACATTCATATTTGGTTAGCAATAACTCCTCCAGCAATACATGTACTAGATTCACCAGTGTTGATAAGTTAGTGTATCAGTCCAGGTTAATAAATGTAGAAAACGAAAAAAAGTGTTTTGTTAGAAGTAAAAAAAAGGGTGTGGGGTTAAGGTAAGAAATAAAAATACAAAAATAAATAAATAAAAACAAGTAAAAAAATGTTCTATTGGATTAACAATATTACTGATGTTTACCTTATCTCGGCAAAGTTTGCAGAGAGTGTTTGGACACCAAAGGTCAACTTAAATTGTGACTGCCTGTTGGAAAGAAGAAATTGCAGGGATCCTGGCTTAAATTTTGAAAAGAAAATGGTACCAAAAGATTATCTTGAAACAGATATTTGGCTGAAATTTAAAAATAAGAAGGTAATATAAAGACACACAGACAGAAACAGTGTATAATATAATGATTTTATGATAGGTTCAGACAAAGTTCAATGATGAGTTATTAAACTGTGTCAGAAAATATAAGAAAGGGAAAAGGCAACTTTTGCTTTTTGGATGTGATTCAGTTGGTGCAAAGGCAACTGAAGATGTAGTACTGCAGGCATGGGCAGCAAAGTGACTATCAGTGTAACAGAGTACAGAACCCCCTCCCCACCGAACAGATTCAATGAAGGCTGTAAAGAGTGGCCATGACGCAAACAGCATGAGATAGTTAATTGCACGTTCAAAAGGATAGTTTAAAGGTAGAGTTACTAGCACAATTGTAAGAGTCTTACTTGAAACCTAAACTGGAGGTAAGTAGGGGGACAGCATTAGGTAGTTAATTGCAAAGTCTAAATGGCAGAACTAATAACACAGGAATACAGATCTTACTTGTAATTTAAGCTGGAAATCAGTAGGAGACAGGGGGTAACATGATATGAATGATCATTATATGGGTGTTTGCATTGTCTCTTTGTCAGGTAAAACTACGGTAAGATTTTTAAGTAGAACAAAGTTCAGCTTGGTCAGGACTGGCGATTAATTTGAAATTAGAGAATGACAACAAAACTGAGAGTGAGTGCATGTGTTGATGTTGAGAAATCAAGTGATTTTAGTAGGTTGCATTGAAAAGGAAAGGGATACCTGTTTGTATGAGGGGAGAACCATGAACTGGACATTTTCCATAGTCACTCAAGTTAACAATGTGCTGGGTTGAGTATGTGGACATCTATATCAATTTAAATGAAGAATCTGGGGTAAAATAGCTTGAGAAATCAGTCCCTATGACAAAAGATATGTTAGCAGGACTAATAGGAGTAGGATGGTTAGAAATACAAAAACAGAGTTAAGACATGGGCATATTTTAGGGTAAATCCTGTCCATTTAAAACAGTAAACTTTCAAAGGGTTTCAGTAGCTATAGATGGTGGCAATGGACTGCAGCGCACATCTTGCCCTGGCAAAGACCTTCAACAACATCCCCAAATCTTCACAAATCAACCCATATTTGGTAAGATAGAAAGCAATTTGGTTGAAAGACATACCCTACACAATGCAACTTGCACTTGCCTCATCAGAAAGTTTGAAGTGACAAGCAGTGCCCCCCAGGACTCATTGCTTGGACCTCCCTTTTTTTGTCATTTACTTCCCTTATCTCTAACCAAAGCATTAAGACCTCTGGTTAACACATTTTACAGATAACTGCCAGCTGGGGGTTATTTTTTAGTCACCATATGGCACCTAGACCATCCAGAATGAATTCTTCATAATAAACTCTTGGAGTACTAAAATATCTGCAACTAAATTCTAAAATGTGTTGTATCATCACTGTTTTAAACAGCCCCTCATCATACTGTATAGACAACATATCACTACAAAACAAAAATGTAGTCAGAGACCTATCTGCTTGGCTTGATATCTTCTCACTTTTGACCATCGTGTTATAATGGTTGTTAGGAAATACTTTTCTTTAGCCCAGATAATTGCCAAAGGAATATCATCTGCATATAAAGAGATAATCAGTCTCTTATACCCAGCATTGATCAGTCCAATTATCAAGTATAATGCTCCCTTTGTAATGTATCTTACTAAACATATCAAACAACTATAAAGACCCCAAAAGTTCATAACCAAAAAAAAATCACAGGCCTAAAGTCCCTGAGCTCCCAAGAGGGAGTGAAAGGTCTATCCCATTATTAGGTATCTTACAGACTTTTGATAGGACATCTTTGCCTTGCTTACAATGTCTTGTTTTAGACTGCATGCATCTCTGCAAGTCCAGTATTTCCATCAATATTAGAATCAGGAATCTAAATTTTCACCAAGAGATCACTTAAATATGGTGGAGGGACAGGTTTATAACCTACTGCCTTCTAAACCTCTGCAACAATCTTCCCCTACATGTTCAGCAGTGTAAATCACATTCATTAAAACCTAGATGGCTGGATGGGTAACACAAATTTACTTTGGGTTGACTGAAATGGTCTCCTGGACAATGGAGGTTCAGCTTAATGGTGGGTACAGGAAAGGTGCCAATGCTCATAAGACTCAGTGGCCTTGGACTATCTATGAATGTATGAATAAACACATTTATCAGTTGTATAACCTTTCATTACCTTATTTTAGAGTGACACCTCTGTAGTGCACAGTCTCATTGCCATTTGGAGTTAATGTGCAGGAATTACCTTGCTTGATCAGGTGGAATGTAGTTAACATTTTAACAAAACTTCAATAAGATGAAAGCAGAAAGCAAAGAGATCATGTATGAAACGTGTTGTGTAGCCATAAAGCTTGCCACCATCCTGCAGACTTCTGTTATACTGTGGAGGACCACTGGAATTAAGGTAAGTCAGCAGATGGTAGTTGTCCAGCACGCAGTGACTATAATGCTGTTTATATACTTGGGTAGAATGCAGATTTGGGCGTTTTTGCAGCACTGTGTAGGAAATCAAACAGTTTTTAGATGCTTTAGAAGACTAGGAGAGAAGGGTTGTTACAGAGATGGTTTTTAGATTCAATATACCTTGAGAGGGAAAGGAGAAGGCAGGATTCACATATACAGTTGAAGGAAATGACAACAAGCCAGGTTATAGGCAGATGAACAGAAGACAGCAGAGTTATACAGAAGGCAATTAAGCTAAGTGAAGCTGTTAAAGATAATTGTAGACTAGTTATCTCAGTAAGTACT
The DNA here is from genome assembly GCF_019279795.1 of Protopterus annectens. Lineage (NCBI taxonomy): Eukaryota > Metazoa > Chordata > Ceratodontiformes > Protopteridae > Protopterus > Protopterus annectens. Next base: position 1,042,397,417 of record NC_056727.1, on the reverse strand, counting down.
AATCAGCTAGCTAAAATATGACCCACTATCAGGGTAACACAGTGAATTTAGGACAAACATTGATGTTAACATTGTGTGATCTATTTGGTAAATATTTAACATTTGCAATAACATGAACAAGATCAAATAATGTGAGCTATATTCATTAGCCTAAGGAAAACAAAAGCAATCAAACTGTTGATCATAATCATCTGTTCTCACTGATAGAAAGAACACGATTTGGAGATGGAAGATTAAAATGGCTGTCCTTGTTTCCTGACAATAGGTCATATGTTCTCTGTAACTGATTTCCTGATATAAACGCATATTCAAAACAGATGTACCCAAATTATTCATTCTAGCTTCATTTTTTAGTCTCACATTTTTTCAACATCCTTATAACAGAGCTCCTTAAGCTAAATTATTCTATCTAGGCTGATGATCTCAAGCTTCCGAAACTTCACAGTGATGTAAAACATTATAGTGCCAATTCTAAAAGACCTTCAGTGAGTATAGAGCTTGAAAAAAATGTGTCCGTTTTAATAAATCAGCTTCCATGCTTTCTGGCACCCAAGAAAACTCACCTAGCTCTACCAGTTTAATTGTTAAAAAAGAAAGCATAATGCTAGATCAAAACAACGTCCACACCACACACTCAACTAGTAACAAAGAAAGCACTGTACTGGTCTACAAATTCACCAGCTTACTAAATATAGACGCCAGAAGAGCTATTGGAATTAGTATGCTAATCGCTCAGTTAGAATACTGCCTCCCTATTGTAGCCCACAGTGTTTCCTAAAATATTAATGTGCTACAATCAATTTCTAATAACATTTGTCACTTCACTTCTCTTTCATAACACAAACTGCATCACCATATTGCTATTAACATTACACAATGTTGTACTATAACAGCCTTTAACAGTCTGTGGCATGCTATTACTAAACCCATTTACCTATAAAATAATACATTTTAATTATTCTCCATTATTCAGATTTAAACTCATTTAAATGTTAAATTACTTTCACCCACTCATATTTAAGCTCTGCTATGGGAATGTCATTCACTTCCCCTGCACTCCACAACTGACCAAGCACTAGTTCTGCAAAGATTAAAATGTATTCTACAAATTGATGAAACCAATTTTTCAAAAAGCACATGCAACCTCACATTTTCCAAAACCTTAAATCTTACATACAGAAGAAAAGAGAATCACTATATTATTATAATTTTGATGATGACTAACAGCTGAGTCAATACACCTCATTCAACTTAAGTAGTTTCCTTCATCTTAAGTTCAGTTGAACATTATTATATAGAAATAAATTGTAGTAATGATTGTATGATGCCTTAATAATAATAGTTCCAGATTTTTCTTTCACCTATTTAGTACTTGCAAAATATCTGCATGTCTCCACACAATCCATTGTAAAAGTAATTCACAGCCTTTACTTAATAATTACTGAATGTTAATAATTGTATGCCATTTTAATAATTGTTAATATTTGCGTATGTGTATGATTGTATGGTGACTGTGGCCTAGGTCATGACTGAAAAAGGTTGATGGAAAATAACATTTACTGGGTAAACAAATATAAATAAAACATGTGATAAGTCGATATCAGTGAAGGGAAAGAGATTATTTTATAAGCACTGACACTGTGTTGTGATTTGTATTTTGATGGCTAAAGTACTGTGCATGTTTAAAAGAAATGTGTTTCCCATGTCTCAGTATGTGACAAGTTTCATTGACATAGGTGTTATAATACTATCTCTGACATAATGAGACTCAGGCAAACTGGAAACCAGTTTTCCTTTGCTAAATGTATTCATTCATTCATTCATTCATTATTTCATTTATTCATTCATTCCCTTTTGTCTGACCTGTGTTAGACCTCAGAGGCACTATATTTAGTAATCAAGCATGTGTGGCAGAGTTCCTCCCTCATGGCTGACCTTTCACATAAGCAGACAAAGTAGCCTGCTCAGGCACCATTTAGCTAGGAACACTTTTCCAATACATATTTTTTATGTATGTGTGTATGCATGTATGTATGTATTTATTTTTTATTTATTTATAAATAAATAAATGCAGCATTTATTTACTTAAAAAAAATAAATGCATTAGTAGCTAAATAAATGTGCAACCCACAATTTCCCTGCTCAAAGCAGACACAGTTGCTGCACCCTAAAGGAAGGTACTATATGCTACCTGTCAAATCAATTTGCAGGTTTTCTATTCAATTCAACTCGCAATCTACCTTATTCATTCTCCAAGATTTAATAAAATCCATGTAGAGTCTACATGGGAGGTACCATTGCTGTGTACACAGCTGCCCCTCAGTAGCACACCATGCATATTAATGAAGGTGCATTACTGAGGGAGAGCCATGTAACACGGGTACTGAATCAGTGAAGGGAGTGTGTAACTGTGTCCGGAGATGAGTAACACATCCCCTGCACTATCAAAGTGCAGTAAATCAATGTATGGATATGTATAATTTTTTTTTTAATTTTTTTTTTTATGTTTGTGCAGCGTGGCACACAGCAATGGGCAGGTACCAGACATCTAAAAATAGAAACCAGATATGTCTAATTATGAATGCAAAGGTCAAGTTTAAGCACAGCTAAGTGGGTTTGCATGGTTTGGCAAGCTGCTAAGCAGTGCTTAAACATAGGTAAGAGATATGCGTAAATGTATAGTAGCATTCTACAAATCCACATATCCAAATGGTTAGACTGACAGCAGCCTTATGTGCAGTAGGTGCAGGGTTTGAGTACAGAGCAGGGTTATTAAACATTTATTTTCCAATTACAAATTATGCCAATTATTTTTAAATCCTGATGTGCTGCACTCAGCTAAACTCTGCTAAGCCCTGCTAAGCTATGCCAACCACCACTTAAACAAGATCTGTTTTACCACCTCTTGGCATTGTGCAGCTCTGCCTAGCTAATTTGTGCAATGCTAAGTGGTGTCAAACACTGCTAAGCATTGCCAGTGTAAGCACTGCTGAGCTGAGCTCAGCTGCTTTAAGTCTTGCTAAGCAGCACATAGCATTTTTAAAAAATGCCTAATGGAGTTAAAGTGTGAAAAAACAGGGTATATTAAGCAAACTAGGCAGGAATACTGCAGAATCCATTGGAGTTCAACCTGTGAGGATACCATGGCAGGTGTTGGAGAGGGTACATGCTTCCGGGCACAGAGGTGGAGCATTGAGGAGTCCAGGGTCATGATCAGACTCCTAGTTAAAAACCATGAAGACCAGCTCAGCCAGGGTGGTTACAGGGGCTTGGAGTACAACGCAGAGGCCTGAGATTGGCTGGCAAGGGACCTCACTAGTGCAACTGGTATGCCCTGCACAAGTGAGCAGTATTGACACCAACACAATGACCTAAAAAGAAGGAAGGGGGCTGTCTTGGATGCCTGGGTCCAAGAATTCAGGGCAGGCAGTGTTCCACAAGTGTTAACTTATGTTTATGTTATGTTTACTTGTATTTCACCAATATTTAACCTTGAATGTCTGCTAAACTGGCATGCATAATGGTGTGCTTCTCTCCCAACAGCTACTGAGGTGAGAGCTCACAACATCTAGGCACACACAGCTTGCCTGGCTAGGTTGCACTGTGAGTGTGGTGGGTACAGATGTGTCTTCCAATCTATAGTCATATAAGCAAGAAAGAGTAAAGCATTAACTGCCATTAGGTATATAAACAGTGTTCATTGTATTGTAATGAATCTGGTCATAGACAAAGACTGCAATAAGTGACTACTGCCACATGTAGTACAATAAGCAGGAAAGAGTAAAGCATTTACCTTGATTATTTACATGAAATAAAGTTTCTATCACAATAACTGGAATTACAGCTGTATTGCAACACCTGCATTACTTTAACTGTTGGTCAATACAAACTTGAATGTATACCATTAAGTGCATGAAGGCATCTATATTGAACTGCTGTGCAATACTTGTGGAATGAGAGGATATTTCAACCCAGTATCAATATATTGTGTGCACCTGCAGTTTATTTAGTAATGTATAGGTTACATAGTCTTTCTGCCACAATTGCATTTCATGCAGCTGTGTCCAACTGTCACTGCACTGTATTATAACACTCTATAATTAGTAGCAGGTCATATTTTGTTTCCAGGTTAGCTCTAGGACAAAAATCAGTCAATCAGATATCAGTAGTGACTTAGTAGCTCAGTTTGTTAAACGCTGTATATGAAGTACATCTTGCTAGACACAGACCAGGGTTTGAATCCAGTTCCATGTACTAATAACTATTACTGAAGTACATATGCTATGATGACAGATTTTCTCTCCAGAGAGACTACTGGTGAATCAGTGAGGTTGCCCATAGTATGTGTAAATATTTGTTGAGCTGTCACAGACTGTTGCTATTTATCCACACAAAAAAGGCAACAGGTTCAATAATAGCAAACTATAATAAAATAAAAGTAATAAAAATTAGTAATAACATATATCATTGTCTCCACAGGGACACAGGTAAAAGGATGAGTTAGCTCATAGTATGTGTAAATACAGCACTTATTTGATCAGCTGTCACAGACTGTTGAAATCATTCTCACAAATGTGCTATCTGTCCATACAATAAAGGAAACAGGTTCACTAATAACAAACTACAATAAGATAAAAAGCATAAAATGTCTGTTAATGAAGGCATGGCTGTATTCCTGGAGCATCTTGTAAAGGCTGATGCAGTCAATTACTGCATGTAATGCATATGTCTCATGCAGCCAGTGATATTAGGTACAATCCCTGTGCCTGTCAAGCATGACATGATAGTTGTGTACTCTCTGTACTGTACACCTGCATGTCTCTCAAGTGTCATGCTGTCACAGAATGCGATTGCTGTTGTATAATCCCTCTCTTACAGATGTATCATCGACATGATTATATGCCAATATCAAATTACTAGTACATTAGCCCACAGTACTCTTTGCTAGTTATATAGGTCCACTTGATGTGCAAGTTCTCCTTGTAGTTGTGTACCTGCAGGTGTTACTGCTTGGCCCATAGTGACCCATGTGGATAGCTTGAGAGGTATTTATGTGCTACAGCAGCCATACGGCAGATTTACACATAAAGAAAGGACAGACCTGTAGAGTAGATAGTATTACTGTTGTCAACTATATAGCCCATGATGGTATTAATGGACTGTAGTTCTCTCTCTTCCCACCCCTTGTCTTTACACATTTATTATTGTTATATATTGATTATGGATTACTATAAACATATATTGTTCCAAAAACTGTATTTTGCGCATGTGTTTTATTAATGTCATGCATTACTATGGTTGCATATTAACATATCATGTTGAATTACCTATTCTGTTGGCCTTATGTTGTAACTGTTACTGGCATGCTGTTAATATATTGACTGTTCTAGTATTTATTGTTGCATTTCACATAATATGCATTTAACTGTAAAGGGTTATGTACAATGCTCTGGCATGCTGTTATTATTAACAATGGTTGTATTCATTACTCACCTATGTTTACTGCTCTACCTCTGTATCCACAGGATGTTTGGGTTAGTCGGTTCCTGGTGATCCGCCTACCCTACCTCAGTTGGCTGTGGCACCAGGTATCAGCTTGCTTGGGACCCAAGCAGGTGGTGCCCCCTTCTGCTGGTCCTGCACCACCTTTGGGTGGAACCACCTCAGGGGATGCAGCCCATCCCCCCCCAGGAGCCGGAGATGACAGGGGATTGTCAGTCAGGATCAACTACCAGCCATTGTGTGCAGGATTGTCCATAGGAGTTATGAACAATGCCTCCATTGGATTGATGTCAGACACGATGAACTGGTGGGGCCTGAGGTTCCTGGCACCCAGCCTCCAGCACAGCCACCTTTGGGTCAGTGAAGGAGTAGTGTTGACTGCCCATGGGTGGGGATCTCAGTCATGCTGCTGCCGCCTGGAGGCACATGCAACTCTGATTCCACAAGACTCTCCCCATCCAAGTTGTTTACCCCTCATGTGTCACACACTACCCCTATATGCTGTCTTGTCTGTCTACAAATGCAAACTGTCCTACCCAACTTACCTCACAACATGTACCTATATCCCTCCCACAACATTATACTCTCTCCTTAAAAAAAAAAAAGGCCACCTGTCCCACAAAAAATATCAGCCCATACAGAGCTCTCTAGCTTGCACTTGTCCACTGGACACAACTAATTATTACATTACTTAATCAACACATTTATGTTGCCCTCAGCCCTCTCTCTGGTGTATGAGGCTCCATATTCCAAATTCTGTAAAACCTACTATTGCTGTACAAGAAATGGAAAGGTATGCTCCTTTCCTGCACCCTTACTGCACAACCCTACCTGTCTTTCATTATGTTTTTCCTGCTGCTTGCCCCCATTTCACCACTTTCTTATTACCTCCCTTTTCTTTTCTTTTTTAAATTTAGATCAGGTTTAAGCAGAGCTAAGCAGAGCGTTGTGCCGTGCAAACATCCACAAACCCACTTAACACTGCTTAAAAGTGCCTTAATCATCTTATGTGTTTCTTACAGTGTTAGGCACATCTGCAAAATTATTTCCTCTGCCATATCTCAAACCCAGGCCCCTGTCTACTACAGCACAGTGCATTATCCCACTAGGCCACTCAGCTCTGAATTAAACCAGGCGTTTAGAGCAACATATACTGATTGCCACTGACACACTGCAAGTCTATATAATGGGAAACAAGCACTACACCAGTACACAGCCAAATAAATAAAAATGGATGTACGTGGGGCCTAGGATAGCAGTTACATCTGTCAACTGTACAGACTGTTGCAGAATGTCCACAGTTTTGCCCCCTACATTTGGCCTGGTTTCACAAAAACATATCTCTCTGGTAAAATACTGGCAAGTCATTAAAGACTGAGGTTAAAAAAATCATGACAGACATTTGAGTGTCACACTTCATACCCTTCACAAAACACATGCTAATGCAAATTCTGTGTCACAGACTGTATACATGCACATATATCTTACAAATGCACCTACTAGAATGCCTTGTATGTAGTACATTTTGCCACCCACAGTCCTAGGTTCAAATCCAGTATGTTGCACTTCAAATACATTATTGCTAATACAGCAAATAATGGCTGAGTCATTCAGTTTTAATCAAAACAGGTTGCTGCTACTGGATTAACTGCTACCCATGTTTGCAAGCCAAAGACCTGTAGGTAGGGACACATTGCACATATGTGTATAGCCTACTTATATGTCACCTATTACTCATTGATTGACACTGTCACATAACAGACATACCTTAAGCTCATGCCTTGACTGGACTGTTATGGATATCCTCACCCTGGCTCTGCTGTAATGACAGAGCTGACACTGCTCCCTTAGTGACACATACAGCTTGCTCTCCTCCAAAGTGTTCGCAATCCCCTATGTGTCTGCAACATATGCAGCTATATGTTAAGCTATCTGCTACAGACCTTCCATACCTCACAACCCCGTAGAACAAAGGCTCCAGACAACACCATTACATGCATTGCATGCCGCTACAAACATAGTGAGCTCACAGACTAGCAGCTACTCCAGCACCATGCATATTCTGACAGGTGTTATGTGTGACACTCATATGTCTCCTCCCCCTTACTGACCTCAACCCACATGTTTAACACTGAACTGCCAGATAAGCACAATGTCATTTGACAATGACCAAACATAACATGCAAAACTGTGAACATACCTCATTCATCTCAACAGTGGACAGTATATGTACCTACCATCTGCAATACTGTAGCCTCCACAAATCAATAATGTCCATATCAAAGACTAAGAAAAGGACAAGGCCTACATGAAGGCCTTAAATATTGCACTGTGGTGCCATGACAGGCAATTACCTATTACTGAGCATGATGCATAAAAAGCAAGAAACTGCCTATGGGAAACAGGTCTGTAAGTTGCTTTACCAAGACAGAGTATGATTCAGCAAGCTTTTGTCTTGAGGATTTGTTCACAAAAGGATTACATCACTCTACCAGGTATGTCATACAAGACCCCATATAATGGGATGTAGATGGGAGGATGCAAGTATCGGGAATATGGAGTACAACAGTAGACCTGCAGTACATCTCAAGGAGTGACATGTTGGTGATACTCTGCTGTCCAACAGCTACAGGCATGCATCTTAACTCTGCCTGCTGTGAATGAAATCACAGCTGTGGCCCTTTCACTCAATCCTACAATGGCCGGCTCCTGTACAAAAGCTAATGGATTCTGAGTTAGGCATATTGACAATAACTAAGGATGGACACAGCTGTCACATCACAAGATGTACTGTCATTCAGCTCCTCTCAGTCTGTGAATGTAACACAGGAATAGTTCAGACATTGTAAAGGTGTCCTTGACTGGCCCTGATGTACTCTGGGTAGGTCACTGTTTTGTTGACATTAGTATCTCATCACTTGAGAGCTATGGCTAACACACCTGGCAACCTCATACAGCAGGAGATTAGGTCATAGCCATTATTTATGGGGAGACACAATGACAGAGTGTACATATTGGTCATACAAAATAAGAGTATGAATAGAGTAACAGTTTTTTCCTGTAGCACACATTTTACCTGAGGATTCAGGTGTAAGACAGCCAAATTCTCTATATTCTGACAAAAAACTTAAATTATTGGCCAACCATTTGCCAGACATCCACGCTTGTGCCAACAGGACTACATATATCATGCACATGTGCATATTCTGCAAACATCTGGGTACTGGACAGGTATGATGCCTACAGGGAAGCTATACTACAGCAGGTTTGCATTGCTGTCTGTCATTCTGGCATAATGGTGTTGCTGGACTGTCCCCATATACTTTTAATAACACACACCTATTTGTCTGACAGTGGCTGTATGACATAGTAGTGGGAGTTTACCCATAGGGGACACACCACAGTAGATGGCATTGATGGGTGTGGAGGCATACGGCAGACTCTGTCATGGCACACAGGGACATAACTGGTATTGCTGCTATGTTGGTGATAGCCACATACATAATGTGTTTATAGACTGCAGGGTATGACGAGGAAGATAACAGTGGATAGTGCAGGCAATTTTGGTTGTGCAGGGTCTGTACATGGTGGATATCTATGTATCTGGTTCTGTGATGTGTTCCCCTCTTGATATCTTTCAGGACAGATGTATTGAAGGAGGCACCCACCATTTTCAGATGCTGAAAACAATGTTATCCTGGATGGCCTCAGAATGCATAATAACATTTTGCTGTCCAGAAGTTTCCAGCATCGTGAACAACTTGCAGCACTGTGGGCTGACCTTATCACATCAGTCAACCAAATAGGGCTACAGGACAGAACCTACGAGCAGGTCCAACACCGGGCAATAGATGTGGTCAATGCTGCATGGCAAACAGCTGTCACTGTGGTCAGGACTGTGCTGCCACCGGTGGAGGACCTGCAGCAGAACAACCACTCTCAGCCAGAGAGGAATTCCTGGCAAACCTGGGTTCATCCACCTGCTCCCAACCATCTATCATCCCATACATCGTGGAGGTGGGTGCCACAGCATCCACATCAGAGAAGCATTCAGGTAGGCTACCTGTATTGGTCATCACTATAATACTGTATCAGTCATTGTGGCAGTCTCTGCATACCAGTACATAGGTGTCAGGTATATCTGCTTTGGGGGAGGGTTGGTTTTAATGCACAGTTGTGAACACATATTCAGAATGTCAGCAATGTAGGCACTATCACATTAGCTACTGTAGATGTTGATATACGCACATATTACCCTGTAACAATGCTACATTTGGTATTGCTAACAATAGCTCTCCCTCATATTTCCATAAGTATGTCAGGTGTGGCCAGAGCCCAAGGTCCGGTACCTGGTAAGTGTGATACTGTTGTCTTATGAATCATTTATACCCTAAGAATGTTAAGGGCTGACATTTTGACCTAGGCAGAACTGTTAGGCTTAGCCAGAGTATAATACTTGTATGTTCCATTTTATCACCTTAGTAGAAATGAATGGAAGTCTTTGTTGGAATTAAGTTCACAATGTGATATAGTTATAAAACCGGTCGACAAGGGTCAGAAAATAGTTGTGCTTCATTATTCTCATTATTTAAGTATGTGTATGGATCACTTTTCGGATGAAAAGGTTTATAAAATGTTAAAAAATCGGTATATTATAAGGCTATGGAAAATTTCAAGGAACTTTTGTTAAAAGGCTTTAGATTAGGTTACTTGACTAAACATGATGTGGAAGTTAAATTTAGAGTGGAGGGCAGCTCCATTGCTAAATTTTATTGTCTACCCAAAATTCATAAGAGCATGGAGCTGCTCCCCCATCGCCCTATAGTAGCAGCAGAAACATACTTTCTACATGGTATAGGTAAATTGTTGCATTCTTATTTTGTTGATTATGGAATGAAATTAGAATCATATATTAAAGATTCTTTTGACTTTATTGATAAAGTAAAATCAGTTAAATGTAAAGATTTCTATTTGGTAATAATTGATGTCAAGAGTCTCTACACTAGTATTTCACACAGTATTGGCATTGAAGCTGTACAGTTTTTCTTGGGGGATAATCCCAAGAGTCATTATGCTATTGAGTTATTGCATTTTTGTCTAACTAATAATTTTTTGAGTTTAACAAATGTATTTACCATCAGCTAGAAGGCACTGCAATGGGTGTATCATTTGCACCCATGTATGCTTGCCTAGTAATGGGTTTATTTGAAGTTGAATTTATGTACCATATAGATTTTTTTGTTCATAATGTAGTTTTTTTATTGATGATTTAATATTTTTTGTATAAAACAGGTGACATTTTGTAGAGTCTTTTGTCAGGGAACTGAATAATAACCATTTTGGTTTGATTTTTGATGGGTTACAAGTAGGAAAGAAAGTTATTTTTCTAGATCTTGAGATAGATGTTAGTTCTGGAAATATTACTACTAAAATTCATAGAAAGTTTAATGATGCTGCTCACTTTCTTGATAACAAAACTTGCCATCCTAGGCACATACTTTTTGCTTTACCCTTTAATGAGTTACTACAGGTCAGCAGATTATGTAGTGAACCGGATGTTTTAAGGCAGGAATTAATACAAACTTGTCTAGTTTTTAAACAAAGGGGGTATAGTAAAGATTTAATACTGCAATCTTTGATAAAATTGCTATTTAAGCAGAATCATAAATATGGATATGAAAATGTAAATCATCTGAGGGGGAATGAGATAGTCACACGTGGGAATAGAAAGGTTTATTTTGTAGCTAGTTATAATATTTTTAGTGAAAAGGTAGTAGATGTAATTAGATATTATTGGGATTTTCTTGTTAAAGGGAATAATAGTGTAAAAAATGTATGTAGATACCCTCTGATATTGTATAAAAAAGGTAGAAATATTAAGGATATGATTGTGCATAACAATGTTGAGTCCCCTAGCGAGATTATTCAGAGAAGGAGAAGTACTTATGGGACTGTCCCTTGTGGTGGCTGTTCCGTATGTGGACATATATTGAGTTCTTTTGAAAGAATTAATGGAGTGACATTTTTCTCCAGTTGGTTATTTTACTTGTAGTACAAAAGGGGTGATTTACTCTATTTCTTGTAGTTGTAACCTATTCTATATAGGTGAAACTAAAAGAACTTTTAGGGTAAGGCTGCAGGAACACATTAGAGATGTTAAAAGAAATAATGTGGAAAGTCCTGTAGCCTTTCATTTTAATACAGTTCATGGAGGGAAATTATGTGATTTAAAAGAATGTGTCCTGGAACAAATTGCTGAATGTGATGAAACTGTTTTAAAGGATAAATTGCATTATAAAGAAACTGTTTTTATTTTAAAGTATAACACTTTAGCCCCTAGGGGCATGAACAAAGAATGCAACTGGAAAGTATTCTTGTAATTAATTGTGAGTTAAATATTTAATTGATGTATTTAAGTTTTGTATAAAAGGTGTGTCTTTTTTAGTGTATTTGTACTCCTAGAAGGCTGTGGCTGAAGCGCTAGAGAGATTGAACTTTTATTAAATCTGTTTCCCGTCAACTTGGTTTTGCTGCTAATTTCACTGTCCGAGTGGTATTTTTTTGTTTGTCTTTATTTTTTCCCTTGTGGTGTTGAGGAATTCCTGGCAAACCTGGGTTCATCCACCTGCTCCCAACCATCTATCATCCCATGCATTGTGGAGGTGGGTGCCACAGCATCCATATCAGAGAAGCATTCAGGTAGGCTGCCTGTGTTGGCCATCACTATAATACTGTATCAGTCATTGTGGCAGTCTCTGCATACCAGTACATAGCTGCTTTGGGGGAGGGTTGGTTTTAATGCACAGTTGTGAACACATATTCAGAATGTCAGCAATGTAGGCACTATCACATTAGCTACTGTAGATGTTGATATACACACACATATTACTTTGTAACAATGCTACATTTGGTATTGCTGACAATAGCTCTCCCTCATATTTCCATAATTACGTCAGGTGTGGCTGGAGTCCAAGGTCATGTACCTGGTAAGTGCTACACTTAGCCAGAGTATAATACTTGTATGTTCCATTTTAGAGGGGTTAACTGAAGTGCATTGAATGAGTAATCACAGTTGTGTATTTGCAGGAGCAGTAATGCATTTGCACTTATTGTTAAAAGGTCTATGCAGTCTGCTATACAGGAAGCAATCAGTCACAGATGCCTGTTCACACACAATATGGAGATGGTACATAACATAGGCAGTGATACTATAACTGGCATAGCATGCTCAAGATGGGTACACTGTGTTTTAGGTGTAGGTCTATCAGATACACTGACATATTGCTTATCTCACAGGTGTATAGTACTTGCAACATTAACTGGTCATAGCTGCAGTGCATGTTATAAGGGCCTGTCTTGTCTGTGTATGTAGTAGTCTGTGTGCTGTACATGGGCTCAGAATAAGATGTGGTATGTGCAATGCAGTTATGGACCTTCAGCTGTATGTATGTGCATGGATTACCATACATAATAGTGCTGGTAGTAATGTACGTATTTTGTCTTCCTCCTCACAGGTGACTGGGGGGGGGGTTGTTGTCTGTACAACTCACAACCTGATGTCAGTGTCTCATCAGACTCTGATGATGATGGTGGCCATACTGAGGCACAGGTGGGGTTGTTGGGGTCTGAATCTGTCACATTGGTTGATATAACACTTCCTCCACCATTGTTCCTGTACACAGTCAGTATGCCGACACATACCCAGTCCCCTGAGCCCACGGATATCAGACAGCCTGAGTGTGGTGACATCAAACAGAAGAGTGTGGCAACTATGGCATCAATGAATGTAGAGACTGGCCATAGCCAGAGAGATGGCAAGTTCCCACACAGGGAGATTGACAGGGGTGCTTGAAGGAGGACTGCTGCCCATTCCCCACCTGTCACAGGTGTCACATCACGGATCACTCGATGCATGTTTCAGTCCACCATGGAGGCACAGGCATGTTCTGAACACACCAGCTAGCTGCTCAGGATTATGAATGCAGCACAGTCTGATATCCGTGACATCCTCCACCACATTGGTGACATCATGGATTGTTTCACTGATGTAGTGGACAGACAGTGGGGTGGGACATTGTCAGTCCTTGACCACACATTGTCTGTGCTGGAACATCTGGTTGGAGTCAGGCATCGGACATGTGGGCATAGGTCAGCAACACCATCTGCTGAGATTCCATGTAGCCATGCATACTCATGCTCCTGTAGTGGCAATGCCTCCAACACTAAAGAAGGGAGTGTGATGTCCACACCATAATGTGAAAAGCCATGAGAACGTGGGTCTGGGAATGGTGGTGCCACTGCCGCTCCTGGCAGAGCCAGTTCCTGTGCACATGGCCAGAGACGGTGAACTGCCAACTCTGCCATGTACAGTCCACAGCTGTCCAACATACACACTTGTAGGGCTAGCACTGGGCTTGACTGTGTATACACACACACACACACACACACACACTCAAACATCACTGTCACATGCTAGTCACCATCAGACACACATGCCACCTCACCATGGCCCTTCTAACCAGCACCTCTTCCTGACTCACACACATGCTGTCAACTGTTTGGTACAGCCTAGGCCTTTGGCAACCCCACACCACACCCTGTGCATGTGATGATACCTGTGCCACATCCCTGCCATCCATACCATTGATGCAGGGTCATGAAAATATGTGTCTGATGCACAGGGTGACTATAATACATTACATGATGTTTTATAGTGTGGTAGTGTTATGCCATGACAGTTGCTGTATGCTGGCATGTGTCATGAGTACACATCAAACTTGTGTACCTTTGTTGCATGATGTTATATTGGTGGTACTGTTGAAGAATGACAGGGCTCTCACAGAACTGTGTATGTTTCTGTTCCAGGGTCTGAGTGGCTAAGCTATGGAGACTTGGAAACAATGCAGAGGCACAAGATTACATTGTAGCGCAAGAGACATATGATATCAGCAAGATACAGCTGCATACATGTGTAGTTACATAGGTGCATATCTGTACAACAGTGTGTGGGGGCAGTCAGTGTGATCCTGCAAGCATACTGTGTGACAAGGGCTCTTACCCTTGATGCATGTCACCTGGATGCTCTGTACATACAAATGTAGGTGGTGGCAGATAACATTTATGCATAGGTAGATGTGGGCTATTTAGGGTCTGCAGCTACTGACAGGGCAGCAAAATTCAGAAAAATTGCATATGGCCATATGTGACCTGCTGCATGGGAATATATATGTACACTTACACACACACACACACACACACACACACACACACACACACAAACACAAAGTTGCCTTTATTGAGATTAAAACCCTACCTATTAGTATTCATTAGAGCATTACACATGCTTATTGTAAACATCACAGACTTTATCTGTTATAAGATTTTCAGCCAGTGCTGTTAAGCTGGATGACATCAGCAGGCCTTGTATTGGAGGCCAATTGGAAGGCTGTCAGGTAGTCACAGGGCCTTAAAATATATAACCCTTGCACAGAGATAGGTGAGACAGGCATGTGTACACTGCTGAAAGGGAATATATCACACATACACACACACGCGCGCACACACGCACACGCGCACACACACACGCACACACACACACACACACACACACACACACACACACACACACACACACAGTTTAAAGCTCTATGCATTTATTGCATGCACCATGGACCTTATCTGTGTTGAGATTGTCAGCCAGTGCTGTTGAGGTGGATGACATTAGCAGGTCTTGTAAAGAAGGCTAATGTTGAGGAGGACGCTAGTCACAGGGCTATAATTGCACAGACATAAGCCAGATGGGCATGTCTGTACTGCTGTAAGGGAAATGTCTATACACAAACACACACACACACACACACACACACACACACACACACACACACACACACACACACACACACACACACACACACACACACACACACACACACACACACACACACACACACCATGGCTGATGTGAGATTAGAACCCCTACCTTCCTACTATTGCACATTATAGCTCAGAGTACTTATTACACACACCACTGGTTACATCTGATGTACATGTGGCTGTATAAACAGTACATGTGGGCAACACAAAGTGGCCTTGTATTGCACAGCATGTGTGGCCTGCAGAGTGAACCTGCTTTATGCTGTTATTGTTACTGTCCTAGCAGTGGGCTACCTGTTAAACCCCCTGCTATGTGTGTACAGTTAACAGTATCACCATTTCTGGCCAGTTGCAGTTTGCTAGGTGGACAATTGGCCAGTGACAATATGGCCTGTCCAAGTCCTGCGTTGAAGCCATTGCACATTCACCAGCTGCTCAACACTGTCTGTCTGCAGGGTGACATTCCACAGGCACAGGTTTCTGTTGTTGGGTGGATTGTGTCATTATGCGGCCTTGGTGTTTTGCCATCAGACAACTGTTGTGTGTGTAGGTGCAGATAACCCCAGCATTCTGTGTGTGGGTGTGCACATTCGTACTTCCCTACATACATATACACATGTACAGATATATATATATATATATATATATATATATATATATATATATATATATATATATATATATATATAAAACAGGGAAGTCAACTTAGGTGTAGCTAAGCGTAGGAGCATGCCCAGTGTGACTGTCAGTACCTACAAGGTGACTCCAGGCCAGACCTACCCGTAATCCAGTCTGGGATTTTGTGTGCTGCAGCCAATTGGCTGCTGCACCTGTTTCAACAGTCCAGCACCTCCCTGATATTTTCCACAAGGGATTCCCTGGCTGTTTGCTGAACATATTATATGACTCATACCTATTGACTGTACAGATTGTAATCGACTATGCAGAGTGTTGCACCATATGTATGGTACGTTTTGCATAGCATTGTGATTTTCCAGTATATCAGTGGTAAATCATTATAGATTAACATTAGGAAATTGCCAGACATTTGAGTTACTGAATGCAACAACAAGCACCAAACGAAGAAAAGTAAAAAAACAACCAAAAGTGATCCACAAATCGGAAAAGAAAACACTTTATTCCTCTGATGTCTCGGCCGTAGCCTTCAAGGAGTAAAGAACTTAAAACACATTCATATTATATATACTAACAAATGATCAATTAAATAATTAATTAATTAACTACAATCAAAAAATTAAAAACACAAGACAATTAAATTAATGCCCTCCAGTTCATACCTTCATTTAAACCCTGAGGATACAAAGTGCCAAAGCTTAAAATATAAATAGCCTCTTTAAATAGTAGATGTTGTTTAACATTACAAGCATCAAAACAAGACACATTTATTTTTTCCAACACTGTGCCTTGTAACCCCTCATTTTTACCATCATGAATTTTTTTAAAGTGCATAGCCACAGAACTTTCTTCTTTGTTATTAACAATATCTCTGTCATGTTCCATTAATCTGATTTTAAATGCCCTTTTAGTTTCACCAATATAAAATTTATTACATGGGCATTTGAGTGCATAAATAACACCTTCAGAATTACAAGTAAAATGATTACATGTATTGAAAATAACATTGTTTATATAGGAAAAACTCCTAGCTATAAAATTACATGCCTTGCATTTGCCACACTTAAAAGTCCCACTGGACAATATACTGCGTTCTAAACTCATGGAGGGCAAAGAAAATTTACTTCTCACCAAAAAATTTTGAATATTCTTACCTCTTCTATAAGAGAACCCTAACCTCACATCTAACCACAAAGACACATTACTAAGGGAAATAAAATATTCCCAATAATATTTAACCAATCTAGCCATTTCAGCACTAAAACATCCATAAGTAGTAACACAATACAAAATATCACATTGCTTATTGGTTTCAAAACTAGACACAGTAGGCACATTTTGTAAGTATTATCCCTTATTTTCCTACAATTATTATCAAAAAACTTTTTACAACTTCTTTTTACCAATTCATTACTGTACCCTTTTTGTTTAAACATCCCTACAGTTATGGCCAATTCCTTCTTAAAGGCACGCTCATTATTACATAATCTAGAAATCCTTAATATTTCACCAAAGGGCAAAGCCTCTAGTGTATGAGGGGGATGCCAACTATCCCCATATACATATTGTGTGCCTTCATCAAATCTTCTATTAACTGATGTTACCAAACTATTACCATCTTTAATATTCAATACAATATGCAAAAAAGAGATACTTGTACCCATCCTAAAACCATCAAATTCTAATGAAAATCTATTTATATGTAACTCTGAAATAAAATTCTTAACTAAAGCCTCACCATCCTGTATCAAAAAAATTAAATCATCTATAAACCTATAATATCTAATAACATGTTTACGAAAAAAATAATTTCTATACAAGTACTCAGACTCAAAAAGGCCCATAGCCAAATTTGCATATATCGGGGCAAAAGCTGCCCCCATGGCTGTCCCCTTTTTTTTTGTCTGTATAAGCTGTTATTAAATTCAAAAAAATTATGTGTTAAACAGAAATGAATGAGTTCTATAATATATTCAGTAACTGGGTAATCACCCAGAAAAAACTTAGCCTCAATACCGAACTCATGACTGATATTCGTATAGAGGCTTTTAACATCAAGGGTTACCCAATACATACGATCATTCCACTCAACATTTTTAATTTTATCCACAAAATCAAAAACATCACAAATGTAAGAAGGCAAGGTTTTAACTATAGGTAACAAAAAACTATACAAAAAATACCTATATTATGTAAAAAATAGTTACACCATGAAACAATTGGTCTCCCAGGGGGTTGTGTTAAACTTTTATGTATCTTGGGAAGGCAGTAGAATAAAGCCATTCTACAACCTTCCACACTAAATTTCTTCTTGATATCCGTTTCTGAAAAATAACCTAACCTTTCACCCTTCTTAAGTAACTCAATGTATTTAGAAACCAAGTCACTGTACACAGTAAAATCTATCTTTTCATAAACATTGTGGTCATTTAAATGTTCTTCACACATTTTAAGATACTGTGAATAGTGCATAACAACAAGCTTATTTCCTTTATCTGATGGTGTGAATACAATTTCCCTCATGTTACTTAACATCTGTAGAGCATTCCATTCTTTCTGAGATAAGTTGTAATAAACGTCAGATTTACATTTCATAAACTCAGTACATGCACATTCAATAGAAAAATTCAACAAGTTGGATAAATGCACAACATCATTATTCAAAACAGGTGGCATAAAATGACTATTTTGTTTAATACATTCAGTATCCAACTTGTAATATGCATTATATGTATTATCCGAATTACACGTATGGAAACTATCCACAGATGAATCAAAGCTATCCATAGATGAAACTACAATTATATTATCATTCATAATATGAAAAAAAAACTTTTTAGATGGAGTTTCCTACTAAACCTGAAAACATCACATTTAATGTCTTGTAAATGTGAAATAACTGTCGGAATAAATTTAAGTCCACAATTTAAAACTGAAAGTTCAATGTCAGTAAATGAATGTCCAGATAAATTAATCACATAATTCTGCAAGGATGGTAAAGAAAAATGGTCACCATGTACCTCTTTTATAATTCCTTATAAATCATTATAGATTAACATTAGGAAATGATGCCAGACATTTGAGTTACTGAATCCATATACACCAGGAAACCCATGCTACTGCATGACCTGTTATTCTCTGGACTTTCTACATTTGTCTGACCAGTAGTTAATCCTTCTTCTTATATTTGGGCCTTTGTCCCACTACTGTTCATGGCTTTGTCCAGATTTCCTG
This sequence comes from Protopterus annectens, assembly GCF_019279795.1. Taxonomy (NCBI): domain Eukaryota; kingdom Metazoa; phylum Chordata; order Ceratodontiformes; family Protopteridae; genus Protopterus; species Protopterus annectens. Next base: position 1,042,378,172 of record NC_056727.1, on the reverse strand, counting down.
CTCTAAGTGGTTGTAGGTATGATATGACTGGGATACATGATGTCACACTACACACAGGGTGACAGTTGTCATACCTCTCAATATATATGTTTTAGCAGGATGTCCAGCATTCTGCCCCATATGTCTGCTCTGTTCCTCACACAGTTGTGGTTTCCATTACTATACTACTAAATGGAGCCCACTGTATTGTCATAAGTAGTGACAGAGTTAAGTGATGGCCTTTACATCCTGCTGCTACACTGATCTGTCGCAACCTGCTGTTATACCAGCTACCTTCTAGGTTACTCTTTACATGTATAATGTCTATAGGTTTGGCCCTCTGTCCCTCCATGTTCTCTGGCTTTGTCCCACTGTTTTGCAGTAACAGATTAGGGCATATTGATAGTCTGTCGGACTCCTACCATAGGAGTACCTCACATGCAAAAGTTGCAGGCCTAGCCAGCTTCAAACCATGAACATTATCAACCATGCTACTGTGCTTAGCCCATTGAGCCACACCAGACACCAGAACATGTGGTATAATTCCGCACACTATCAACAGCAGACAGACATAACACTTTCACCCCTGCATACTTTGGAAATTAGAACATGTAGCCAGGTTTTTTGGGACAGCGCTGGGCTTGTGTGGTTTGCTGATATATCTATGCAAACATGCTGTTACTGCAGTTGTATAGGAACACTGATGTGTTAGGGGTAGGGGACTCTAGCATTGACAGTCATGCATGTGTCCTATGACTCTGATGTTAGGCATTTCCCTTGCTTACTGCAGTGGGTTTTGCTGCCTTGTGGCCTAATGCATATTATGGGGCAGTCAGTATTGGACAGAGTATCTGTTGTCCCACATAGCTGTTAGTTCTCTGCATGTAGCCCACTCTATGTTCTCTGCAAGTAGCCCACTCTATTCCCTTGCATACATGCAGCAGGTCCATACATATGCTACCATTGTGTAGTGCCCCATACATTTGTTGTAAAGGAGAATGACTTACCTTGTGAATGCAGCAGTTGAGATACCTGTGTTGCAGGGCAGACTCTGTCAGATGCACACAGTGCACAGCCAATACAAGGTGAGGTACAGGTTGTGTTGTGTGGCTGGCATCCTTTTTACTATGTATGTGAGTTGGAGTAAGGTGTCAGTCCCTAGAAACCTAGGTTATCAGTGCGTATACTATGTGTTGCCTCTTGGCCAAGGCCAAGGCATACTGGGCATGCCTATGTCTGCCATAGAGGGACAGCCTCAGGGGACTCCTCCTACAAGATCCCCTGTGGGTGTGACTGTGGGTACCTTTGAGTGGTGGGGGGCTGTGTGTCCCGTCCCTGTGCTGATCCTGCTGTAGCTGTTTCCATAGGATCATATTGCATAACATGCCATGGATTCACTTTATAATCTCAAAATACTGAAATATCAAACTTCAGTATCTCAAGACTATAAAGCTGAAAAATCAAAATACCGAAACCCCTAAACCGTGAAATTCAAAACTGAACTTTTAAACACACCCTACACCACACAAACAAACACACATACACCTTCCTCCCCACACTACAGCAAACAAACAAAACACACACAAACAAAACAACAAAAATACACACACCTACCCTACATATACGCAGGGTGGCAAGCCCCCTGTACCCCTCATGTGGGGGGCTGCACCCTCCACACCCCTGCTTCTTATATATACCAACTCTGAGGTCACACTAAAAATGACACAGACATGAAACCCACCACTACATAGTCTACATTCCCCTCGCACAAACACACATCACATACATATAGACACCACCATTCTCAACACTTACACACTCACATTCTTACCTACATACCTTAACCTACAACTTCCCAACACACTAACATACAATAAAATCCCTACTGAAAACCCTTAAAATATAAACACTTACTTGAATCTCCAGTAACACAGCGCACCACCATAACCGCTGATTCAACATTTCTGAATTTGGTTATGTGGTTTTTCACAGAACTGGGCTTTTATTGTTATAGTCTCAAGAAACTGAAATTTGATATTTCAGCATTTCAAGATTATAAAGTGAACCCCATGGCACATACTGTAAGCATCTGTGCGTGTGTGGCTGGAGAGTACTGCAGGGTTCCACGAGATATATTGAGGCACTGGAACCGTGACTTGAGCAGCCCAGACACACTCTCTGTGATGTTTCCAGTTTGTGCATGTGCCTCATTATGGTTCATATATTCATAGGTAGGTACTAGACTATCGACCCTAGTGCCTATACAAGCCTAGCCAAAAAGGTACTCTGGCTTTTGCCACCCAAGAAAATTATTTTCATCTGCCCCTGTAGAGCAGAGCCACAGAGGTGATCCCCGGGGTAAATTTCCTATTTCCTATCCAATCAGGATTCTTCTTGAAGAGTGCTAATGAGGAGCTTTGTTTGATATAAATAGGTAGTTTGTTCCAGAGAATGGGAAGACTCTGGGACAGGAATCTATCCCTACACCATGTTCTGTTTATTGTGGTGACAAGGTTTAGGTCTCTAGAGCATGTAGCTCAGAGGGATTGGGATTTCTTTAAGTGGAGCATGTCCAACAGCTCTGGGTTTGACATAGCTTTGTATGTTAGGCAGAGATCACCTCTGAGTAGGTGATATGCGACGGAGTAAAGCTGGAGTTTTTTGAGACAGTCTGCATAGGGCATCTGTTTGAGGACAGTAATGCTCTTTGTGAGGTATTTCTGCGGCCTTTCCAGTTGTTGTAGATGTCTTGTGAGGTACATACCAAAAGGGGCATTGTACTCTATAATAGGTCTGAGTGACGAGTAGAGGGGAACAATAACCTCTTCTTTCCTGGCTGAGAAAACGTTTGTGATGAGGTGTGCCATGTAGAAGGATTTCCTGACTACTGTGGTGATGTGATTATCAAAGGAAAGACTACTGTCCACCCGTGTCCCAAGGTCTCTTATCACACTTTTGGTGTTAAGTAGACTACCATTTATGTGGTTGCTCATGGGTACAGAGTTTTTACCAAAGGGGATGACAAAGCACTTTTGGGCATTGAGCTTGAGACCATGGCTTTGACACCAGGCATCTGTCTCAGTGAGGCCCTTTTGTAGGGTCTCCACATCATTAGGAGTTGTAATTATGGCTCCTAGTTTTCAGTCATCTGCAAACTTCATTAGCCAAAGATCTGTGTTAGGCTGTACTTCAGAAAAGAAGATACCAAACAGGAGAGGACTCAGGACTGAACCCTGTGGTACTCCACTTGTCACTGGTCTGAAGTTGGATTTGGAGTCTGCTTTTTCACAGTGTGGGTTCTGTCAGTGAACCAGTTGGCAACTCATCTTGTGACATAGGGATTTATACCTAGTTTAGTGAGTTTATCTATAATTCCAGAGAGGGGGATAGTGTCAAAAGCCTTGGCAAGATCTAGATAGGCTGTGTGAACCACCTTACCCTTGTCTACGGCTTTGATGACTGCTTTAAAGAAGTCAATCAGGTTTAGCAGACATGATCTGACTTTTACAAACCCAAAGTGGGAGGGGTCCAGAGTTTGGAGATTACCAATGTCTTTGTTAATAAGTTCCATGATGATACATTCCATGACCTTACAGACCAGGCTCGTTAGGCTAATGGGGTGGTAGTTCCTGGGGTCCATGGTGGCTCTCCCTTTGTGGAGTGGGATAACCATCACTGTGTGCCATTCAGTGGGCACAAAGCCTGAGGTGAGGCTATGATTGAGCATGGTGCTTAGATGGGGTGCCAGTTCATTTTGTAGTTCATGTAGAACGCAGCCTGGGATGTTGTCAGGTCCCATGGATGCTGTGTTCTTGGCTTTGGAGAGTGTGTTTTTTACCTGTGCAGCCGTGATTACAGCAACTTTGCATTCTTCCAGTATAGAGATGGGCCCTGAAGGGGGTGAGGGGGGTAAAGTTAGCACTGAACCTATCTGCCAGGATGTTGGGAATATCAGTTGGTTATGTATATTTAGTGCCATTGTGCTGTAAGTCAGAGCAGATCTGAGTATTGCCATTGACATTCTTGACATAGCTATAGAATGCTTTGTGACTGCCTATAGAATCAGTGGCAATTTTGTTTTCATAACTAGCTTTGGAGGATTTTATGAGGGATCTCAGCTTCTTACTGAGGCTGACCAGGGAATTCTTCCTGTCATGGGCTTTTACTCTTTTTTGCAACAGTTTCTTTCTTCTGCTGTAGAATTTATTTATGGCAGGGGATTACTAGATTGGTTTCCTTTTTTTGGAGGATAGCATCTTGGTTCTGTTAGGAATAGCACAATCCATGCACTCATGTAAGTGCTTATAAAGTCCATTTGTGTAGGATTCAGCAGTCGTACCTCTATTGTCCGTCTGCGTGGGTGACGTGACGTTTGCCACTTCTGTCTTAAGAAGCATGAAGTTGGATTTGGAGAAATTCTTTACATTGGTTTCCTTAATGGGGGGGTGGGTGGGATGTGGATGTCTAGGGTGATTAGCTTGTGGTCGGATCTGACCAACAAAGAAATTACCTCTGGTGTGGAACACCGGTCGCCCATGTTGGTAATGACCAGGTCTAGGATATTGCTGCCCCTGGTGGTGGTGTGGATAGGTTGATACAAAGCGCTGGAATTTATGAATTCCAGAAAATGCTGAGAAAAAAGAGTTATTACATGAGTAGTTTTCTCAATTAATGGTGGGGTAGTTGAAATCACCCATTATTAGGGTGTTGGTTTGTACCCTAATATTTTACAGTGTATGAAGAAATGAGGAGTGGTAATCCTGGGGCATGGTGTGAGATCTGTAGCAAGTTACAATTTGAATTGTGGTCTTGCCCAGAGTTAGTTGCACTTGGATAATCTTGGATGCATTATGCTGAGCAACTAGCCTGGAGGTGTGGATATCCTTAATGAATATGGACACACCTCCACCTTTAGTGTTTTGGTGCAGGTTAGGTGGCGGAAAGGTGTGGTATGAATTATAGCCTGGTAATGCAGGGGTGTTCTCTGGAGCCTTGAACCAGGTCTCTGTCATGGCACAGATGTTGAAGTTCTCCATTTCAAGGAGTGCCTCGAGTGAATGCATTCTTTAGTAGGTCTGTGTGCATTTCTGATGGGTGTTATCATCCATGGTTCCAGTGCATTGTCAGCATCCCCCAGTAGATGGCAGTACGGGATGTGCCCCCTGGCATACATCTGGTACAGCTGTGATTCTTACCAGATATGGGAATGGTGATAACTGCCAGGGCTGCCAGCACACACATTCATGATAATGCCCTGGGCATTTCACATGACCTGGCAGTTGATGGAGTGATGCCCCTTACAGTTGAAATAGACTCTACCTGCATCATCGGGCAGTGCTTTGATGTGTACATGATTGCAGTCTATGGCACCCAGTACCTCAAGTTAATCTTCTACATAGTAGAAGAGATGTATACTGGCCCCCTCCTCACAGGTGCAGGATAATTAAATGTGCTCACTGGCATATATTTGCAAGGCAGCCAGGAACTGGTGGGAGTACCCTTGATGCTGATGCCTGTGAGACCCCCATCATGTCCCCTGTTGGTCTTTGAAATGTACCTGTAGCAAGTATTCTAAGGGCTACACATACCTTTGTTTCCACTGAGATGGGTTCTTCTCTGTTGCCGCTGGGTCTGAGTTGAGGGAGGCAGCGCTTGATGAGTTCTTGTAGGATGTCCTTGTCCACTCTGTAGTGCACTACAGTTTCCAGCTCCTGTAGCTCCTGGAAGGTTACCCTGGGCCTGAACACTCTTTTCCTTCTCAGTCTAGGCCTATTGTCAGCAGCAGTATTAGCACTGACCTCAGTATCTAGCACATGCAGATGTAGCAGAGCAGCAGCCGCCCCTATCATTCTGTCAGTTAAAATTCCCAGGTCTGTACTCCAATGGGGCAGCGTATGGGGGAGAAATAAGTTTTTAGAGTATATGCATAGTCTCTAGTGGTCTACTGCCGATGCAGCCTATGTGATTGGCCAGCTAGGATTCATTCCACCTGCCAGGTACATCATTGAGGAGTTTGAATGGTCCACTGTAAGTGGAACAGGGATTATCAGTAATTTATACATGACTAGCTTTTGCAGGCTATTTCCTTTTTTTATTAACTGTCTTCCCTGCTAAGCACAGCAGCACAAAAACACATTCAAACCAGCTAAACCAAGTGCCCAGAAGCCAAACAAAGCTTAGCAGCAGTGGACACACAGCCCTGTTTAGCTGAGAGGTGCACCACGCAAATGGGCATCACTGAGCTCCAATCTGCTTAAACATATAGTGACTCACCCCCTTTTGATGTCAGTTATCTCTTCTGGTGAAAGCAACATGATTCTGAGGCTACACAGATTTTATCTGTGGACACAGTAGCCTGTTTTTCCTTTTCAGTAATCCAGCTCATTTGCATACAGATTCATGCACACAACCTGGATATCACACAATTCCAGGGGCTGCCTCCTTTGCAGCTACAGAAATCTACCATCATACATACTCCATGCAGGGCCCTATAATGCATTATTCTTACATATTTCTTATTTTGCTTTGTTAAACTATTTTTTTTTTTTTTGCATAACGGCATGTTTGCCCACTATTGCTAGCTGCACAAACGTAATATAGGTATTAAAGAAACAAAACTTATATAAAATTATTTTGAATTACATTTTGGACACACAGGGCATAGTTTTGCACATGTTTGTGCTGCTATGCAGTTTCTGACCTTCTACATGAGCTTTTACAGCCCCTGCTCAATTTTTATTTCATTGTACACATAAATTTTCCATGTACATTTTGAACACCAGCACAGCGTCTGCAGGACTGCCTGCCTGCTTGCTGGATCATTCCAGCACCCTCGTTTGCATACAGTTCACCTACTTATGAGGTGATTTGCATGCCATGGACACTTCTGTGTCCACATGCTTTTGCATGCCCCTCTGCTCTGTTTACTGAATCGCACAGCTGCTTATGTCCGTGTAAGCTCCATGCCACTATACCTACATGGAAAATCATTCCATGTAGGCTTTATTGAAATCCCCCCATTGTCTATTCTGTGGGATGGCAAGGAGAAGAAGCATATAAATCTGAAGTGGAAAAAATAAATGTGATGTTGCTTGTCAGAATAGCAGCTTTTCAGTAGTAACACAGGGTATTTTTTTAAACTGGCAGACAGATACAGCTAGTGTATGGCTTGCAGATTTGGGCTTCTAGTAATTCTGAGTTTCTGTGAAACAGAATATAAATGCATTATTGCGGCTGTTATCCTTTTTACATTTTCTTTTATTTTATGGTAGTCTGGCATCTGATTATGTACACAGATAACATAATGACTGGATTGCTGTGTATGGTGGCTGTATTTGAATTAAAAATCACTGATGCTGCAGTAATTTGCTCATGATTCTGGATTTACAAGACTAATATGAGTTGTGTAAAATAACTTCAAATACTTTGACTGCAGTTTGTATGAAGCAAAGCTGGAATACCTCATTGTGGCCATTATTAATTGGTTGGTACTGGGATTCACAGTGCTATTGTTTGTGTGAAAAGAAAATCTACATTACAGTGGACATAACTTTTTATTAAAATAAAATCTCTATAATGGACACAGTTGATAAAGTGGCTAGAATAGTTGAATCCAGTTGGGAGCTGTCTGTGGATGAAGGTAACTGGCCCTTTTGTCATTTGCTCAGTTTAAATAGTTATCTATCTGGCCATGGATGTGTGTGAGGCAAGATAGAATACTTTAATGTGGCAAGTGTGTTTGTGTGAAATAAATTTGAAATGCATTACTGTGGACATTATGCATGGCTTGCTTATTTTTTTCACAATCAGACATTTAAGGTGTAAGCTGACACAATTGTAGATATAATTGTTGGGTACATGGCCTCTTTTTAAAAGAAAATGACTGACTTTGTTGTCACAAGAAAGTTAAATAGTCTATAATCTGGCTTTACAAGACTAGTGTACATTTGTTTGTAAGTAGAATACTTTGTATCACAATGAGATGCAATGTGTATATAGTCAAAAAGTGTGTGTAACTGATTGAGGATAGGAGCCATACATGAATAAATGTGAAATGATCCTGCTGCTGTTTGATTAATCTTAAATAAACAGTGGTCAAGTGCGGCAATAGCACTGTCATACAATACACTGCATTTGCTGAAATCAGGTGAAATGGTCATTGCTGTTGCTTATGCTAGTGTATGTGTGTGTGTGTGTGTGTGTGTGTGTGTGTGTGTGTGTGTGTGTGTGTGTGTGTGTGTGTGTGTGTGTATGTTTTGGGGGTGTTGCAGTATATTGGAGTACAGCAAGCTAGCTGTAATTTGATTCACTTTCCATCTCAGAAAAACATCAGCAATTTATACAATAAGCAGCATCCTTAGTAGTCTGGGAAAGAAATGTGATAAAGCAACTGATCACTGGTAAATCAAATAACATCAACATTTCAGAACACTTGATTTTCTTGTTGAGTCCTTGCCTGCAATTCATTCTGTGTGCACTATTCATATAAGTGTGCAGTGAGTGTGTGTGTGTGTGTGCGTGTGTGTGTGTGTGTGTGTGTGTGTGTGTGTGTGTGTGTGTGTGTGTGTGTGTGTGTTTGTGTGTGTATGAAAAAATTCAGCATCATCAACATCAACCTCCTTTTTTCTATTTTACAGGGGTCAGGGTATCATGACAGCTTTCACAACCTTTTTCAATTCTGAGCCACTCTCATACTTTCATCAACAGTCATGTTCATCTCTTATAGGTCTTCTTTCACACTATCCATCCATCTTTTTACTGGGTTGTGAAGAATGGGTGATGATAGATGAAGGCTGCCAGCCTAGCCAAATAGAATTTTGGAGATAATTCTGTCATATGTAAATATTAATGTAAACCTCAGGCTTGTTGTCTTAAATGGTAAAAATAGTGTTACATGTGGAACTGCAAAAATGTATCAACAGTACTCTCTGCTGTAAGGAAGCTAAGTCAAGCATTTTATGACTGTCTTTGATCTTTAAAGTTGGCTCTGGCCTGTCTAGATGAAGGAATTCTTGCTATTGTTTTAAGGTCAGAGTTAATGGACAGAATTTGCATGCTTAAATGCTCTTAATAGCTTTGCTTCCTGACCTGGTGTAAACTTACTAAAGAATGTAGCCTGTTAGCCTGGGAAACCCAGGGAAGTGTGAAGAATGATGTGATGTGAACCAGGAATGTGATTTTAAAAACAGAGACAATCAGAGAGCATTAACCATTTTTGCCTTGACCATCCAACTCATCAGCCCTCTGCCTTTGCTCTATATGCAACTATATCTTAGATTTGTGTTTTCTCTTATAAATATCTAGAAACTAGAAATATTAGACTAAGTGATTTTTCTGTGATGTCAGAACTGTACTACTGAATAATTTTAAGTATTTCTCTGTGATCTCTGAACTCTTGTCTAGCACTGTGTAGTAAAATGCATAGTCTTGTGTTTTGACTATTTGTTATTAATTTTTTTAAACCTTTCAACTGTGGGTGTTTTTTGTAGAGATAATTTAAGCTCTAGAGTCCATTGCATATTTATAGTGATTACTGTCCAAGTCACTCCAAATAAGCCTTGACTGTTCAGTCGCACTTACCTATTTGGATAATAATATTGCACAGTAATAATTGGACACCCTTTCATAAGGGCCTTTTAGTAGCTGATACATATTAGCTGGGTGGTGGCAGTGATTTCTACCGTATATTCTGGGAAAAAAGGGCACAGCTGGTGAGCTTTGCCAGCCTTCCCCAGGACTGTCTGTGTGGTTGTATAAACTTTTCTCAAGATGTGTTTGTGTCTGTGTGTGTGTGTGTGTGTGTGTGTGTGTGTGTGTGTGTGTGTGTGTGTGTGTGTCTGAGACAGCTACTTGGGCAGGGATATGAAGCACTGGTTGGACAGAGTGGGTGCTGGAGGTTTTAGCTTGCTCACTAGGCTGAGACCTGGACCCTATAGCTGTGTCAGTGGGGAGTCTTATTGGGGACTTGGAAAGCAAGGGAGCGACCAGCCCTGGACTGACTGTGATCTCTTTGTGCTCTTAAGGGAAATTGCACTTTACTGTGTGTATTTTTTATATTTTCCTCCTATATGAGATGTCCCTCACTGGTGCTAGTGGTGAGGATTGAGGCTCCTTGATTGCTGGGCCAGGGCACGGGCATCAAATATTAATTATTTGGCAGTGGTGGGATATCCACACCACATATTAATTGGCTGGCAAATACTAATTGGCTTGTAGTGGTGTGAGTAGAGTGAATTCCTGTAGCTTGTGTACAGTCAGCTTTGAAGGTGTTTTGTACTCTAAATCAGCCATACAGTGAATACTCAGAGTTCAGATCACAATCGTTTTATTTCTTTTGTTAGCTTAGTTAGTTAGGGTGAGCAGGCAGCATGCCAGCAGAGGAGTATGGAAAGTTGACAAGGAGCCAACTGGTGGAGATGTGCCAGGCTAAGGGACTGGTGCATGGAAACCTGACTAAGGCAGACCTGATTGCAACCTTAGTTACAGCTGCATCAGAAAACAGCATCCAGGAGGACAATCAGACTGGCTGTGGAGATATAATACCCTCGGAGAATGGACAGCCGATAGAAGTTCTGCACAGTACGCCTCTTTGTATGTTTTATGCCCATATGACCTGCAAAGGAACCAGGAAAGTGATTTTAAAAACAGAGACCATCAGAGAGCATTAAGCATTTTTGTCTTGCCCGTCCATAGATTTGTGTTTTCTCTTAGAAATAGCAAGAAACTAAAAAGATTAGACTAAGTGTTTTTCTGTGATATCAGAACTGTACTACTGAATTATTTTAAGTATTTCTCCATGATCTCTGAACTCTTGACTAGCACTGTGTAGTAAAAAGTATTGTCTTGTGTTTTGACTATTTGTTATTAAATATTTTTAAAACATTTCAACTGTGGCTGTTTTGTGTAGAGATAATTTAAGCTCTAGAGTACATTGCATATTTATAGTGATTACTGTCCAAGTCACTTGAAATAAGCCTTGACTGTTCGCACTTACCTATTTGTATAATAATATTGCACAGTAATAATTGGACACCCTTTCATAAGGGCCTTTTAGTAACTGATAAATATTAGCTAGGAGGTATCAGTGATTTCTATCGTATAGACTGGGAAAAAGGGGCACAGCTGGAGAGCCTGTGCCAGCCTTCCCCAAGAGTGTCTGTGTGGTTGTATAAACTCTTCTCAAGGTGTGTGTGTGTGTGTGTGTGTGTGTGTGTGTGTGTGTGTGTGTGTGTGTGTGTGTGTGTGTGTGTGTGTCAGCTACTTGGGCAAGGACACGAAGCACTGGTTGGACAGAGAGGGTGCTGGAGGGTTTAGCTTGCCCACTAGGCTGAGATCTGGACCCTATAGCTGTGCTAGTGGGAGTCTTACTGGGGACCTGGAGAGCAAGGGAGTGACCAGCCCTGGACTGACTGTGATCTCTGTGTGCTCTTAAGGGAAATTGTACTTTACTGTGTGTATTTGTTATCCTTTCCTCCTATATGAGACGCCCCTCACTGGTGTTAGTAGTGAGGATTGAGGCTCCTTGTTTGCTGGGCCAGGGCATGGGTGTCACATGGGTATCCTCATCTCCTCCTGCCTTCTTACTCCTCCTCCAAAATCTGCTTTGCAAACACATTTTCTGTTTTCCTGTACATGGCCAAACCGTTTAGTCTTTTTCCCCCGACTTTCCCTATATCAGAGGCTATCTTGGCTTCTATTCTTTCGTCATATATACCACACTGTACATTCTATTAACCAGCTGAGGCATTTCATCTCCATTACCTTAAGCTTTCTCAGCTGCTTTGCCTTTACTTACCATGTTTTTGTGTCGTACAGAAACACTGATTGCACCACTGGTTTGTACTCCTCACTTTCCCAGTTACGTTGCCATTGTTCTGTCATGTAATACCTCTGACACTTTGTTGCTCGTGGCTGCTGCACCTCTGATTCCAGCTTTGACATCCACATTCAGACTTCACTTTTCCCCAACCATACCTCTCAGATACCTGAAAATACAATGTGTTCCACTATTTTCCCTTCTGTCTCATTGTTTAGTTTTTGCTGCTTTCCCTCATTTGCTGCCATAACTGGAGTCTTGTCTGTACTCAGCTTCATTCCAAGTGCCTTCAGTTTTGCTTTCCCATCATCTGACATTTGCTGAAATAGATTCATAGGTTCATGGTTATAAACTAGGCTAACAGCCACCATTCCCTTTTTAAGCCTAGCTGTACAGTTAAACTCAACTGTGTCCCTAAGTATCACAGGCATTTATTAGTAGTGGTACATTAGTTTCTAGATGTTATATAGGGATTTATGTTAGTTTGGGTATTATTGTCTGCCTCTCTCTATCAGAGGCGTGGGGGCCAGACCTTGGGTGAATTTCCAATTTCCCATACATTGGTCAAGGTTACACTTAAATAGGGTAAGGGATGGTCTCTGCTTCACATGGATGGGGACCCTGTTTCAGAGCATGGAGATTCTCTGAAATGCATATCTCTCTTGCCAATTTGTCTTATCTATGTCACAAGCAAAATTTAAATCCTTGGATCTAGTGGCTCTGCTGCTGTTCATTTTGCAGATGTGAAAAGGATCCATCAGAGTTCAATTCAAGAATGCCTTTTATGCCAGGCATAGATCACTTCTCAGTAACCTATAGGAGACAGAAAATAGAAATAGGGCTTTAGTGTGATCCATACAGGGAAATGTCTTTATACCCTGGATTTTCCTGGTAAGGAACCTTTGTTGGCTTTCTAAATGTTGCATATTTCTGGTCAGGTACATGCTGATGGGAGCATTATATTCAATGATTGGTCTGATAAGGGCCAAATAAAGTGGCACTATAACTTCCTTGGACCTGGACACCATGCCCTTACTTATAAGCTGGGGGACACAGAATGATTTTCTTACTACCTTGGCCACATTTTGCTAAAAGGCCAGATTACTATCTATGTACATTTCCAGATCCCTGAGTACTGAGTCATCTCTTAGGGGAGTCTTATCAGTAGCGTAATTATTCTGTGGGGCAACTTTCCAAAAGGCACTATAATACATTTCTTGGCAGAGTTGTAGTCTATGACTTTGGCACCAGTCATATGTCTGTGTTAGACCCTCTTGAAAAGTGTTTGTGTTATGGCAGAATCTACAATAGCTCCCAGTTTGTAGTCATCTGTGAATTTGGTCACCCAAAGGCCATTGACGTTAAACATTACCTCTGACAAATAGATGCCAAACAGTAGCAGTCCATGAACTGAGTCCTGAGGTACCCTACTGGTGACTGGTCTGTTAGTGGAGGTGGTGTCACCAATTATAACTTCCTGGGCCCTATCTGTGTACCAGGTGGCAATCTATTGAGTTATGTAGGGGTTCATGCTCAGTTTGGTGAGCTTGTTGAATATACCTGACAGGAGTATTGTATTGAATGCATTAGGCAAGTTCAAGTAGGTGGCATGCACCATTTTTCTCTCATCCATTGCCTTGGTGACCTTCTCAAAGAAGTCCAACAGGTTTAGTAGGTATGATCTTTCCTCGACAATGCCAAACTTGGTTGAATCCAGTGTCTGAAGTTTGCCTGTGTCTTTGTTCATTATGTCCATGATAATTTGTTACACGGCTTTGCATATTAGACTAATCAGATTCATAGATCTGTAGTTTCTGGGGTTTGTTGATGGTCCACCCTTGTGAATTGGGACAATCATTGTAGCTCTCCAGTCTCATGGTGTAAACCCAGTTTTAAGGCTATAGCTCAAAAGTGATTTCAGTGGACCTGATCAGTCATGTTTCCAGTTATTTTGGAGACATTCTTGGATGTTGTTGTTGCCCATTGAGGCTGTATTTTTGACCTTAGCAAGTGCCATCAGGATCTACTCCCAGCTTACAGTTGGGGGGTTATGCTAGTAAGTATTTCATGGAATGAAGCAAGGAGGGAATGGGGGTGAAGTTTGAGCTGAATTTGTCAGCCAGCAAATTCGCTATGTCACTATGTTCAGTGAAGGTTGCACCATTAACCACCATTTTGGCACACTAATGTGTGCTGTCTTTGAGGTTTCAGGCATAGCTGTAGAAGGCCTAGTGGTTGTCTTTAGCCTGCAAGTCTATCTTTATCTAGTAATTGGCCTTGTTGGACTTAATTAGTTCTCTAAGGTTCCTGTTTACTTTAATTAGAGAGGTCCTACCAATTTGGGAGCTGCTCTACTTAATTTTAGCCATGACATTTTTCCTTTTGTTATATACACTATTAAGGTTAGGATTCCACCAGTGTTGTTTGTATTAAGAGTTTATTTTGGGCTTACTTTTTAATAGGTACAGCAGCCTCTGTACAACCATTTATATGGTTGTACAGAGTCTCTGTGAATAATTCCACTTAGTTTTTTGTGAACTTGGGGCTGGGAGTGGCAATGAGTTTTGTTAAACTAGCACTTAGCAGGGTGTAGTTTACTTTGGAATAGTTCTTGTTAAAAGGTTTGCTTGGGTTAACAAGTTTTATTTTGAAGGCAAAACTTTGTAGTCTGACTTCACCAGTGAGGATGGAATACTGGTGAATTGGGGGGTGGGCGTGCAGCCCTCTCCAATATTGGTGAGTAACAGGTCCAGTATTGTTGAACCTCTGGTGTGTGTGTGTGTGTGTGTGTGTGTGTGTGTGTGTGTGTGTGTGTGTGTGTGTGTGTGTGCTCACAATAGCTGGTCAAGGTTATTTATGTTAATAAAGTCCATGAATAATTATGCCTGTGAGTATGAGACAGTGTATGTTTCCCAATATAAGGCGGAATAGAAAGAGTCTCCCATGAATAGGGTATGTGGTGCAATGGTGAGTGCCTCCAGTAGGTCTAGGTATGAGCTATGGGATTTTAGGACATGAAGGGAGACATAAAGCTTGCTAGAATATGATATGAGGCTTTGTCTATGGTGATTTGCACATAGATACATTCCAGGCCAATGTCCTGTTTAACCAATGTAGAGATATGCTTGTTGCTAACATAGATTTACACTCTTCCACACCTTCCTTCCCTGTGGAAGGCCTGAAGCCTTGCACTGCAGGAGTACTTTCTGCAGATTTAAATAGCACAGATATCTAACTTCTCCAGAGTGAGGAGAGATTGTAGGATGTGGAGTTTCGTGTTTAGACTTCTAGCATTGAGTAGTAACACCTTTACGTTTGCTTTCACCATGTATAATTTACAAGACTTCATCAGATAACTACAATTAAGTGCATAAACATTTAAATACTAGATCCATAATTACATAAAAAAAGGAATTAACTGATAAAACAAACAAAGAACCAATCAAAGTGCAGACATCAAGACACAACTCATGTTAAAGGCAGAAACAACCCATTTAAAATAATAAATATTACTATAATTATTTTATGTTATAAAACACTCAACAACCTAAAAAACATTCATCTTTTTAGAGCCTTCATTCTTAAAACACTAGAAATAAAGCAATACTCATTTAATCGGGGATATTATGTCGCATTTAAAACAAGTTGCCAATACAGTAAAATGCGACCAGGAGGTTCCACGGTCAGGGTAAAACACAGCAATAGCACTTTACCTCTTTATGCCAAGCTTATACAGTTGTTACTGTCACCAAAATTCCACGCTGAAGAAATGTCTCCAAAATCCGCAGCAATAATGGATATTTTATTCTTATAAATACAGATAACAAATGAACCAGTACAGCCAACTCAACACGTTGCAGCAAACACAAGCAGTGATTTACCCGGGTTTCGTCCGCCAAGACGAACTTCATCAGAATAGCTACAGTAGTTGCCAATACAACTCTTCCTTTTTGAAAAAGACAGACCATGGTTCACCCCTAACATTATGTTGAATTTTATGAATAACCACAAATTTAAATCAACGATCACTGTAAGTCAGAAAATGAATTATCATGTTCATAAATATGCTCTTAAACATGCGGTCTGTCTTACCAATATTGTATGCATCACAGAGTTGACACGGTGGCATAAACTACTCATTTAGTACAACAGTAATATTTCTCAAATAATTAAATTTTTACTCCTGAAATAGTCACATTATTACACACCAAAACAAACCTACAGAGGGGAGGAGGCTGGGTAAAAATTGTTCTTGTTAATGGTTAATTCCTTTTTTATGTAATTATGGTTTTAGTATTTAAATGTCTATGTACTGAATGACTTATCTAAGGAAGTCTTGTAAATTATAAAGGATGAAAGCACTTACGTGTTATGTTTTGTATTGGGTTTAGGAGTTTTATTAAATTTTTGTTGGATATACTCTGCCTTCGAGTTCTTTTGATTCTTCCCTGCTGTTTTATTTTATTTTAGTTTGCATTGCATTGTTTGCTATTTTCTTGGTTAATCAAACTGATTTATCAAGTTCACATTTAATAACATTATACTTCACATATATTGCTACATATCATATAACCTAAGCAGCATTACATAAATTATTAAATTCCTGCCCTTTTTTAACAAGAAATATCTTTATTAAACCATCACTTATGACATAAGCAATCATACATATATATAAATGAAAACAAACCACACTGACACAATCTTAGTTGCAAGCATTTTACATCACAAACCATACTGACACACCCGCAGCCTCCTCTTATCTAGACTTTGTGAACCTAATTGCAGTCACTGCTATCAGCAAAATATCCTCTCTCCATTCTGATATAATTTCTGGTATACTTTCTGATACTTTATGAATATAATATTCTACATGGCTGCTATTATTCTCCTTAAGGATCTATATTCAAAATCCTACTACTCTGTCCTTATTTCTTGACCCCCCCACACCTGCTTCATCATTTTTTTCAATTATAAAGGAATTCCCAATACTATTCTAGCATGTCCAAAGGTCAGTTGTCAATCTCCTCTCCGGTCTAGCTGGTGAATCTGGGAATCTTGAGGCAATGTTACAACTGCCTCATGTAGACAGACAACCCTCTCCTCCTCCCAACAAATTCCAACACAAGTGAGAGGTGCAACCATATAGCCAAACTGGAGGCTAAGCTCTCTCAACTCAGTACTGGCGTAACCAGTCAGGAGGAGAAGGAAACCACACTCACTACAATTCCAGTCTCACATAGACCTACCATGACAGCAAACCAAACACATAAACACACAAAACCATACTCGGAGGCTCTAAATAAAAATCTGCCTAAGCAGCAGAGACCTCCAAAGCAGACACCCAAGCAACCGCTACCCCAAAACAAAACACGTGCAACACATAGCTCACAAAGCCAGTGTGCCAAACATCACAGCCCTTAAGGCTAAACAACACACCTGATACACTTGTAATAGGTGACTATTGTCAGGCGCACTGAAGTCCCGCTCACCAGGCTGAACAAGGAGAAGGTCACGGTGAGCTGCTTGTCGGGCGCTAGGATCCGCCACATAACACAAGCACTCAGGACACTCCAAGGCAAGTACAAATATGACTCAGTCATTGTCCATGCTGGTGTGAATGACCTGAGATGTACCTCTGTGGACTACATGAAAAGAGACATAGAGGAGCTCTCTGAGCATGTAGCCCAGGCCGGTATGACCCTGACCTTGAGTAGTATCTTACCCTCACCAAGAATGATGCCATAATATGAAGACAAGATGATCAATTTCAACAATTGGCTTAAGTATTGGTGTCATTCAAAGGGGATCCAATGCCTGTCAGCCTGGGATGACATGCTCGACAAGCCACGATGCTTCGCTAGGGACGGCTTGCACCTATCACCCCTGGGCTTTCGGATATTGGCAAAGGCTCTTACTACCCCCATAGTGCCTTTTTTAGGCAAGGCTCAAAAGACAAACCCACCTCCATAGGTATCACAAGGGATAAGAAACTAAGAGTAATGCTACTCAATGCCAGAAGTCTAAACCTCAAGATGCACGCACTCGAAACTTTCCTTAGCATGGAGAATGTTGATATCTGTGCAGTAACAGAAACCTGGTTCAAGGCTCCCGAGAGCACCCCAGCACTGCCAGGTTATACCTCATACCATGCTTTTCGGCCCCAAAACTTGGACCGAACCACAAAAGGAGGGGGAGTATCAATATTCGTCAAAGATACCCACACCTCCAGCTTGGTGGCACAGCACGAAGCATCAGAGACTATCCATGTGCAACTAACAGTGGGTAAAACTGTCTTCCAGTTTATAGCCTGCTAAAGACCACCCTCCCAAACCCAGGAACCCCACTCGGCCTTCCTGACGACACTGGAAAATATGAAGGTCTCTCCAAACACCATTATATTGGGCGACTTCAACTACCCAAGCATAGACTGGGAGCATTACTCTAGCTCCAACACCCTAGCCCAAAGGTTCCTAGAATTTATAAACTCAAATGCTATGGAACAACTTGTTACCACTCCCACAAGAGGGGAAAACATACTGGACCTGATCATCACCAACATGGGGACTCTATGCTCCAGACCAGAAGTGTATCCCTCACTGGTAAGATCAGACCATAAACTAATCTCACTGGATATTCACATCCCGACCCCACCCCCTGCCCAGAAAACCACAGTGAAAAAACTTCTCTAAAGCAAATTTCACATGCCTCAAAACTGAGGCAAAATCCTTCAAAGCCCCCGGGCCTGTGGAAAATACGGCCCAGACCGCAGAATCCTTTATAAACGCATTCTATGAACATCTTCAGGAATGCATGGATCATGCAATCCCAAATAAAACCAAGACCCAATCCTCCAAAGGCAGACATCCTGTCTGGTGAACCCCAGCCATAAACAAACTATACGATGGAAGGAGGAAGCTACTACATGATAGAGCAAAATCCCAAAAAGGGAAGGCATCTCTGATCAGTATTAGCAAAAAACTATGGGCACTCATAAAATCGTCTAAGGCCAGCTTCGACAGAAAAATTGCACAGGACACTAAGGATAATCACAAGGCTTTCTTTAGTTATGTTAGGAACCTGGGTGGGAATTCCCAGATATGCTCAGAATTAGTCTAAAATGACAAAAAAATACACCAAACCCACAGACATTGCCAACATCCTAGCTGACAGGTTCAGCGCAAACTCCCCCCCCCCACCAAAAGGGCAAATATCTATCCCAGCAGAGTGCTGCCCTCTTGACATCTCAGATGCTCAGGTAAGAGCCGCTCTCTCCAAAGCAAAAAACACAGCATCAATGGGACCAGACGGTGTCCTGGGCTGCGTCCTACATGAACTCCAAGAAGAGCTAAACCCAAACATAAAACAATCTCAGCCTTACTACAGGATATGTACCCAAAGAGTGGCATACAGCAACAGTTGTCCCTCTACACAAAGGTGGTGCCTCAACGGATCCTGGAAACTATTGCCGCATAAGCCTGACTAGCTTGGTCTGCAAAGCTATGGAAAGGATCATCATGGACCTCATAAATAAAGATATTGGGGACCTTCAGACATTGGATCCTACCCAGTTCAGCTTTGTTAAGGGCAGATCCTGCCTCTTAAACCTGAAACAGTCACCAAGGCCATTGACAAGGGGAAGGTGGTCCACACAACCTACCTGGACCTCGCAAAAGCCTTTGATACAATACCCCACTCGGGCATTATAGATAAGCTCACCAGCTTAAATATAAACCCCTATGTCACTAGATGTGTTGCAAACTGGCTCAAGGACAGAACCCACATGGTTAGAATTGCAGGAGCCATGTCAGACTCCAAACCAGTTACAAGTGGCGTCCCACTAGGCTCAGTCCTGGGACCTCTCTTGTTCGGTATATATTTCTCGGAGGTACAGGCCAACACGGAAGGACTGTGGCTGACCAAGTTCGCAGATGACTGCAAACTGGGTGCCATAATCGACTCTTCAGCCGACACAAGCATCCTCCAAAAGGGCCTCATAGAAACAGACAACTGGTGCTAGAGCCATGGCCTCAAGCTAAATGCCAAAAAGTGTATAGTCATCCCCTTTGGCAAAAACAAAGTGCCCAGAAATTACCACATAGGTGGTAATCCATTAAGTACAGAAAAAGTAATTAGGGACCTGGGGACCCAAGTTGATAGCAATCTCTCATTTGACAACCACGTGGCCAAAGTGGTTAGAAAAACATTTTATATAGCCCACCTAATCATGAAGGGATTCACATCTAGATCAGGGGAGGTCATCGTGCCTCTTTACTCATCCCTCATCAGGCCCATAATTGAGTACAATGCCCCTTTTCAGATGTACCTTACCAGACACCTGCAGCAACTGGAAAGACCCCAAAAGTACCTCACCAAGAAGATCAAATTGCTCATATAGATGCCATATGCTGCCCGGTTAAAGAAACTCCAACTCTACTCAGTGGCATACCTCCTGCTCAGAGGCGATCTGTGCCTGACGTATAAAGCCATGTCCGACCCGGAATTAAGGACATGCTGCTCCTCAGAAAGTCCAAATCCCATCAAGCTATGCGCTCGATAGACTTGAACCTCAGCACTGAAATAAGTCATGCTGGAGGGACAGATTCATAACCCAGAGGCTCCCTTCACTCTGGAATAAAATCCCAGTCCAGGTTAGGCAGAGTCCCTCATTGACTCTCTTCAAGAGGAATCTTGATGAGTGGATGGGGGATCGTAGGTTTACTCCGGGTATCACTTCTGTGTCACTGTTAGACAAGGCACAGTATACTAACCTCGAAAAAGGGCATAGCAAAATTAATTTAAAATGGGTGGCGAAAGCCAAACACACTCTGGCTAGGCTTATAAATGCCCTAGGGCAGATAGCCTAGTATGAACCTATGAACCTATGAACCTATACCTTTCCACTTTGAGTTGTAGCTTTATGCTTGTGTTTTGTATATGAGCCTTTACTGTGTAGCTCCAAAATATCCCTTCAAGTCAAGCAATCCTAAACCATTTTGTTTTATTGGAAGATCAACTTATCCCACTTGATCCTTGCCCTTTTCCCTTTCCAGATAAAATCCTTCAACTCTTTCTTAATTACTGTCCAGTACTTCCTCTGTGCTTGATAAAAATTTGCATAATCTATATATAACACTAAAGGGCTAAAAACTTTTTCACTGCTTGTATCATGCTATCCATATCCCAAAACAAGAGCTCCCAGTTTTTTGATTTTGTATTATCTTTTGTTTAGTATCATCCCACATAATCTTAGCTGCTATAACAGAATCCTTTTAATCCATATTCCTAAATACTTCATTTTCATTTTTTTCATGTCCTCATAAATTTCTAAACCAGTTCATGTATAGGTACATAGTTTACAGCTACAACCTTTGTTTTATATTTATTAATTTTATATCTCAAAAGACTTGAAACTGTCTCAAAATGTTCCACAATGCTTAGATATCCTTTTCAGGCTTTATAAGGTACAAAATAATATTTTCTGCAAACAAAGCCAGCTTTTCTTGATTAGCATACCAAATATATCCTTGAATTTCTGAGTCCCTTATTATCTTTGCCAATGGTTTTATATATATATATATATATATATATATATATATATATATATATATATATATATATATATATATATAGTTACATAATGCAAATAGCAAAGTGGAAAGAGGACACCCTTGCCTCATTCCTTTGTTCAGATACAATTCATCAGAGGGGAGCCCTCCTACTTTAATCTTTACCTCAGATCCCTCATATGTTGTCCTAATTAACCTTATTAATGTGTCAGGAAAGGTAATTGCTTCCATTGCCCTACTCATTAAATCCCAGCTTACTCTGTCCCTGCATCAAAACCCACCAACAGTGGTATTTTCATGTATTCTGCTTCCTCTGAATCACATGTTCTATTAATATTGTCAAATGTTTGCCTTCCCTCCACAAAAACACATTGATCCATATCTATTAATTTCTGGCAACACCTTTGCCATTATTTTAGCTTTTGTTGCTATAAACACTTTATAACATACTTTAAAACTGAAATAGACCTATATTAAGCTGAGTCTGATTGGTCTTTACCATATTTAGGTGTTACAGCCACCACAGCTTTCTTCCAGGATGTTGATACTTCCCCTCCTTTTAAAATACTGTTAATAAAATCTTCTAGGTCTTTATCATTGTCTTTCTCCATAGCTTCATATGTTTGACAGGAATACCATCTATTCCTATAGACTTTCTTGCAGATTGATTATATGCCACCATTTTTATCTTATCTCCTCCTATCTTATCTGTTAATTGTTGGGCCTCATTTACCTCAAAACTTTGCCATAGTTAAGTCTGCCATATTTACATTTTGCTGTTCCTTGATTTCCATATTTATCTACTTTTTACAAACTTTCATAAAATTTATGAAATATCACAAATACCTCTAGAGGATCTCTGGTTAATTTTTTTGTTATAGGCTCCCTATGTTTGGCAACAACCATTTATTCTTTCTGCTGCCCAAGTCATTGTGCTTAAAGTTTTTGTGTTCTGGAGTTATCATAAAAACAACAAAAAAACAAACAAAAAAAAAACAACAGTTGCTTAACAACAATCTTTCTAAACTCATGCACATTATCTAGATACTCCCTTATTTTTTCTTTAGCAGTCTGCAGTTGCACTGCTTCTTTTTCTGTGAGATTCCTTATTCTGCAATATTTAACCTTTATCAGCCTTTCTAAATGATTCTTATTACTTCTTAACCGTATCTCTTTTTATTTTACTTCTGTCTTATTTATACCCTGAATTTTTATCTTAGTTGTTATTGATACATGATCTGAAATAGTTACTGGATGTGTGCTGAAACTTTCAATTAAATGCACATGTTCCTTTGAAATATAATTTCTGTGTAGTCTAGCCCAGTTATTATACCCTGAGGAACAATAATGCCTCAATAATAAAGACCTCAAGAAAATTAAGAGAGAGAATATGCATACACAATTTGGATATTAGGAAGGCAAAACATACAAATGCACTATTTAGACATATTTCTGACACTGATCATGGTTTTAAGTTTACAGTGTTGGAACATGTTAGGAAGGATCCTAGGTGTTTTGTGTTGGATGAACATTTATTATTGAAAGAGTTACATTGGAAGATTAGGTTGAATACGACAGTAACTCCAGGATTGAATATTGAATGAGGCTTGTTCAATAAAGCCTGTTTTAAAATTAACAAAGTTTATTACTTTGAGTTTTTACTTCAGTTTTGTTTATTGTTTTTTTTTTTTATGTGTGTGTATGTGTGTGTGTGTGTGTGTGTGTGTGTGTGTGTGTGTGTGTGTGTGTGTGTGTGTGTGTGTGTGTATATGTGTGTGTGTCTGTGGGTGTGTGGGTGTGTGTGTGTGCTCGCGCGTGTGTGTGTGTGTGTGTGTGTGTGTGTGTGTCAAAATGTATTGTAATTGATTTTAATTATAGGAAGTTAATGAGTTAATGTATCATGTTTTGTGAGTGTTAGTATTTAATGATTGTGTGAGTGGTAATATGTAGTTCTGAAGAAGTCCCTACAGCGATGAAAGCACTAAACTCTACCTTTAATTTATCTGTGGATCAGTAAAGAAGTTCTTCATTGTGGTTTCCACTTTTTTGTTTTTGCGGTTACTAGTTTTGTGTTCGTATTTTACCAGCTGAATCAAGGCATTACCCTGGATGCTTAAAACATAAATTTAGAGAAATATACAACCCCCAGACAGATGTTACATTAGAGAGGCACTTATTTTATACAAGAGACCAAAATTATACAAGAGACCAAAATCCAGGTGAATCTTTTGTAGCTTATATCACTGACTTGAGAAATAAAGCTAAAACATGCAGATTTGGTGACTTGAAAGATGAGTTAATAAAGGACAGGCTTGTGTGTGGTGTTAATAGTGCTTCAGTGAGAAAGATTTTCCTTCATGACAGTGATTTAATGTTAAGCAAAGCCATAGAGATTTGTCAAATCCATGTGCTCACAGAAAGGCACACAAAGATGTTTACAAGTGATAAGTGCAAGGTTTCAACAACCTCTAGAGTAAACGTAAACAGCATACAACATGGAGCAAGCAGAAACAGGCCTAAGAACATGGCAGATGGAACCTCTGTGAGGTTTCTTGGGAGAACCCATAGCTTTTTAGCAAGTTCCAAGACTAGCTCAGTAAAAAAGGCACGCTCAGTACAATATAAGAGTGATTCATCAAAACCCAGGTCATGTCTTATTGTTAATATCCAGAGAAAAATATGTTGTTGGCACACAGCAGGTACGTTAGCAAAAGTACGTTTAATATAATAGAACACAGAAAAAGTAAGCGCTTTCGCGGACAACTCCCGCTTTATCAGACTAACATTAAACAGGTTTAACAAAACATTTTAAATAGACTCATAGAACACATAGCAACCAATAAAAACAAGACATAAAAGCATGTTTAGTACAAATTAAAGTGCTAGCACACCAAGGTGTTAATGTTATAAAATAAAATAGTCAACAACTATACAAATACCCTAACTATTTAAAACTCTAATAATACCTTCATAGAGCCATGTACTAAAATTATATATATACACAAATATATTCATAAAATACATAAGTATATAATCTGTGTGTTCAAAAAATGCAGTACATATGAAAAGTATAAAAATATATAGAGAGAGGCTAAGCACAGTAAATATTACTAAAAGGTATGAATTATATATACACATTACATACAACTATTAATGTTTCAGTGATCTT
Organism: Protopterus annectens; assembly: GCF_019279795.1. Lineage (NCBI taxonomy): Eukaryota > Metazoa > Chordata > Ceratodontiformes > Protopteridae > Protopterus > Protopterus annectens. The sequence continues at coordinate 1,042,353,643 of NC_056727.1, read as the reverse complement.
GCTCTTAAAAAAGGTTTTAAGGTTACTTTATTATTAAGTCCAGGTGGTACATCCGCCTGGAATTTGAGTATCCATTCCTGCTCAACACCTTCTGCATGACTATTCAAATTACCTCCTCTTTTATTAACAGGGACTATTTGAAGTACAAAAAGCTTAAAACCAAGTGTGTCACCTTCTTCTTTGGCATGCATTGCAAGTGCACTGCTTTCCTTAGCATTCCTGACATCCATTATATGCTCCAGTATGCTGTCTTTCAAAGAACGATTGGTCTTTCCTATGTACTTGATGAAATTAGATGCTGCTATAAATCCAAAGGTTCCCTCGTCAAAAGACTGAACAAATCAAAAAACATACACGAGTGAAACCACCACGAAAAAATACTGCTGTATAAAAGTCCAACTGATTTATTAAATAAAAAGAACAGATGAGCGCTTTCGCGTACGAACCAGTACACTTCTTCAGATCTTAACATCTAAATCTATAAAACCACTTTTATACAAAGGCTCATACTAAAAAATGATCAATTAACCAATCAATTTAACAATTAAACAATTAAATAATCAGTGCAGTACAATAAAGTATACCAGCTTCCTGATAGCTCTGTGAGCTCTACGAGTAGAAAGCATAAAAAGAATGAGACATACCTAAAAATCCTGTTCCTCCAAATAACTGTGCATTCCACAGAATGGTGGAATCAAATAAAATAAATACAAGTAAATCATGAAATAACAATACTTTAAAATCACCAAACACCCATCATTCCTAGCGTATATTTTTCAAAAATACATATATAATATATACGCATATAAAAAATAGATAAATATGGGACATGAGAAAAAATAAAGAATAAAAATACCTTATATACTATATTAATTCATGTGCAAAGTTTCATTAATTAATTACCATGAAATAATACCTATTATATTATGTAGATACAAATACAAATGTAATTGTAAACATGCCAAATACATAAAAATAAAGATGAATGTGTGTATATGAAAATGTGCATGCATAAATAAATGAATAATTAAATAAATAAATAAATAAATGAAGCAAATGAATAAATATATGACAAAATGCCCATACTCAATGAAACACTACATTATACTTATTAATAAAGCAAATACTAATATTATAATTATAAATAAATGTATTTATGTGAAGTATAAAAACCTTCATTTATTACTATGTGCACCAAGTATGGGCTTAATATTTATGGACTGATTAAGACCAGATGATAAATGTGCTCTCAGTTTAAACATCCACTGTAGCTCTAGAGTCTCCAAATAATTCATATTACTACCCCCTCTTCTCCAAGGAGTTACTAATTGTAACACTCTGAATCTAAAATCATGTCCCTCATTTAACATAATATGTCTGGCTAAAGCATTCTGTTGGTTAGACTTTTTGATTTCATAAGAATGATTATACATCCTATCCTTAAGCCTTCTCTTTGTTAAACCAACATAGAACGCTTCACATCGTACGCATGTAGCTAAGTATATGAGGTTAGTATTGTTGCAAGAAGCAAAAAATCTAGGTTCAAAAACATAATCAATATCCGGATGCATGAATACTTGTGTGTCAGTAATCAAACCACACATATTGCACTTCTTGCAAGGATATGTGCCCATTCTCATTTTATCTGAGTATTGTTTTTCTGAACTCTGTTCATGTTCAATACAAAGTAGCCGCTTCAGGTTTTTACTGTTTCTATAAGTAAAACGGGGTGTTATACCTACAATATCTGCAATATGTGGATCTATTGTTAAAACATGCCAATTTTTTCTTATAATCCTTGTTATTTCTTTAAATCTCATGATTCACGATGGATTGTTCTAGTGAAGTGATTAGTTTTTTAGATATCAACATAAGCATAGATAGACATGGTAAGATTTCAACCTCTTTATACAGGAAACCATGCAGGAAAAACACTCTGCTTCAGTTTAGCAGTATGCATCCCCGCCATATATTCCCTAACATAGTTAGGAGCCAGTTCATGAGACTCATTAGGCTATGTAAAGTGAGCCATGAATTAGAGAAACAGGCTGATATAATGGAATGCCTCTTCGTTGAGAGAGGCTATGATAGAGGCATGGTGAAAGATATTAGGAATTTGATATTAAATAAAAATAAAAATAACAATAACAATAATAATAATAATACTAATATAGGTAGAAAAGGGTACATTGGCTTTAAGAGTCTTACATCAGCTACCAAGGAGATGAATGATACGAGATTAACTTTTATTACAAGATTCATTAACGATAATAAAGAAATAAGGATTATAAGAAAACATTGGCATGTTGTAACAATAGATCCACATATTGCAGATATTGTAGGTATAACACCCCATTTTACTTATAGAAACAGTAAAAACCTGAAGCGGCTACTTTGTATTGAACATGAACAGAGTTCAGAAAAACAATACTCAGATAAAATGAGAATGGGCACATATCCTTGCAAGAGGTGTAATATGTGTGATTTGACTACTGACACACAAGTATTCACTCATCCGGATATTGATTATGTTTTTGAACCTAGATTTTTTGCTTCTTGCAACAATACTAACCTCATATATTTAGCTACATGCGTACGATGTGAAGCGTTCTATGTTGGTTTAACAAAGAGAAGGCTTAAGGATAGGATGTATAATCATTCTTATGAAATCAAAAAGTCTAACCAACAGAATGCTTTAGCCAGACATATTATGTTAAATGAGGGACATGATTTTAGATTCAGAGTGTTACAATTAGTAACTCCTAGGAGAAGAGGGGGTAGTAATATGAATTATTTGGAGACTCTGGAGCTACAGTGGATTTTTAAACTGAGAGCACATTTATCATCTGGTCTTAATCAGTTCATAAATATTAAGCCCATACTTGATGCACGTAGTAATAAATGAAGGTTTTTATACTTCACATAAATACATTTATTTATAATTATAATATTAGTATTTGCTTTATTAATAAGTATAATGTAGTGTTTCATTGAGTATGGGCATTTTGTCATATATTTATTCATTTGCTTCATTTATTTATTTATTTATTTAATTATTCATTTATTTATGCATGCACATTTTCATATACACACATTCATCTTTATTTTTATGTATTTGGCATGTTTACAATTACATTTGTATTTGTATCTACATAATATAATAGGCATTATTTTATGGTAATTAATTAATGAAACTTTGCACATGAATTAATATAGTATATAAGGTATTTTTATTCTTTATTTTTTCTCATGTCCCATATTTATCTATTTTTTATATGCGTATATATTATATATGTATTTTTGAAAAATATATGCTAGGAATGATGGGTGTTTGGTGATTTTAAAGTATTGTTATTTCATGATTTACTTGTATTTACTTTATTTGATTCCACCATTCTGTGGAATGCACAGTTATTTGGAGCAACAGGTTTTTTAGGTATGTCTCATTCTTTTTATGCTTTCTACTCGTAGAGCTCACAGAGCTATCAGGAAGCTGGTATACTTTATTGTACTGCACTGATTATTTAATTGTTTAATTGTTAAATTGATTGGTTAATTGATAATTTTTTGAGTATGAGCCTTTGTATAAAAGTGGTTTTATAGATTTAGATGTTAAGATCTGAAGAAGCGTACTGGTTCGTACGCGAAAGCGCTCATCTGTTCTTTTTATTTAATAAATCAGTTGGACTTTTATACAGCAGTATTTTTTCGTGGTGGTTTCACTCGTGTATGTTTTTTGATTTTTTAATTCTTTCCTATGTAAAAAAAAACTTTTTTAAGAGTAAGATCACTGAAACATTAGTACCTGCTGTGTGCCACCAATGTTTTTTTTTTCGTCTGGATATTTACAATTTTACATTGTTGGCTGCAGTATCCAGGTGAAGATTTTTTCTCATGTCTTATTGTTAACTGTCATAATTGTGGAGCCAACCATGAGTCTAAAGGAGAGATGTGGTTGGCATTTTGTCAACAATGCGAAAAGTGTAAAAACAAAATGGAACCATTTTCAAATGTTTTGTAAATCAAGCAAGCCTCATTCAGTTACTAAGAAAGGTCAGTCAAAAAATCAAGTTGATCATGTAGAGAGCTGCAACCCTACTTTCTATGTAGATGGTGTATCAGTGGTCGGTGAAAAGATTAATGCAGTAGATTTCTTGGCAAAGAATGAAGTATTTTTTATTGTCCTGATCAATGGTAAGCCCACATAGCTCAAAGTAGACATTGGTTCAAAGTGTAATGTACTTTCAACAGAAACATTTGCTAAAGTGAGGTTTGGTGAGTAACTTAAATTGGTCAATTGTGCATAGCTTGTTGCTTATGGAGGTGAAGAGATTCAAACAGAAGGCTCAGTAGTGCTTTCATGCTATTCAGCTGGGAACAGTTACAGCTTGTAAATTTATGTAGTCCGAAGACCTGTGCAGTCATTATTAGGTCTCAGAGACAGTCTGAGAATGAAACTACTTTCTTTTACCAAATAAGTCCATCATGTAAGCACATGTCCCAGTTCCAGCTTCAGTGATGCCATTTTCTCAAAGAGGTCTATATTAGAACATCGAAGTTTCAAAACTTTGAATGTTCTAATATCGACTCCTATTCAGCAAAAGCTGAAAACATTGAACATACTTAACAGCGAATTTTTTCCCTACATACACACAACACAAGCACACCAAACAAACAGCAATCCACACACATACACCTAAAATCTTACAGATAACCCTACACTAAACTATACATACCACTAACTATCCACTTACCTTAACCCAAACCCTAACTCTAAAGTCCATCACTATCGCACACTCACCTCACTTGAGCCCTAACCCTAACTCACCTACCCTGCCCTAACCCTCACGTCAACACAATCGCACACATAACTAACCTGCTCCCTAACCCTAATTCACCTAACCCGCCCTAAACCTCATGTCCACACAATCGCACACATACCTAACCCACACCCTAACCCTAACTAACTTAACCCGCACTCAATCGCACACTTACCTGAACCCGACCTGTAACTTTCCACCACAGAGCTGAAAATACCGAAGCAACAGAAATGGACAATCGAATTCTTTCCCTAGGAAAAAATTTGGTTTTCTGTTGCTTCGATATTTTCAGCTTTCACTGAATAGGGCTCGATATTAGAACATTCGAAGTTTTGAAACTTCGATCGATGTTCTAATATAGACCCTTTTCAGAGTATGCTGATGTGTTCAATGACAAGCTAGGCAAACTTCCAGTTGTGGATTGCATAAAAGTAGACTCAGAGGTCAGTCCAGTGGTCAGACCAGCAAGAAAACTCCCAATAGCTATGCAGGATAAAGTCAAGGTCCAGTTAGACAAAAGGGTGCAGCAAGGCATGATTTGTCCAGTCACAGAACCAACTGAGTGGGTGTCTTGCATAGCTGCTCATAAGAAAAATTCAGATGAAATCAGAATATGCATTGACCCAAGAGATTTGAACAAGGCATTAAAGAGACCTAATCATCCTATGTATACAGTTGAGGAGATTGAAACGCTCATGCCAAATGCCACTGCTTTTTCTGCCTTAGATGCAAAGAGTTCATTTTGGTAAGTGATTCTTGATTGCAAATCTTCACTACTGACTACATTCAGTACCCCGTTTGCTAGATACAGATTTCTTAGGATGACTTTTGGAATAAATTCTGCCAGCAAAGTCTTTCAGCATGCAATGAAGCAAATCTTTTCAGGCTACCCATGTGCAATAATAGTTAATGATTTACTGGTTTGAGGTAATGGTAAAGCAGAGCATGACAGAAACCCCAGGAAAGTTCTGGACAGAGTACGTGAAGTGAACTTAAAGCTCAATCATCTGAAGTACAAATTCAGACTACCAGAATCCAGTAGTTCATTTAATTACCAGTACAGGCTTATGACCACGTCCTTCTAAACAAGCAGCAAATCTTGAGATACCAGCTCCAGATAATGTCTAAGCCCTAGAGCGTTTTCTTCGTATGGTTAACTATTTGGGCAAATTTATCCCTGACTTTAGTGAGTTATCAGCACCTTTGAGAGCTGACATGCAGAAATGTTGCATGGTCATGGTTAGAATAACACCAGAGAGCATTTTTGAACCTCAAATAGCAAATTGCTATCCCGCTTACATTGAGATGTTATGATGTTCAGAAACCAGTAGTTCTTTCCTGTGATGCTTCAAAGTTCTGTCTTGGTGCAGTTATTTTTGAGGAAGGCAGACTTGTTGCCTGTGCATCTAGAACTCTTACCCAAACTGAGATGCGGTATGCTTAAATTTGGCAATTGTGTTCACATGTTCAACGTTCCATGATTATATTTACAGCTGAGCAATCCAGATAGAAAATGACCATCAATCTCTAGTCACTATTTTAAAGAAGGCTATGCATTCCACTCCAGCAAGACTATAAATTACAAAAGTATAATTTCAAAATGGTCTACACAAGGGGTAAACTTCTTTATCTGGCTGATACCCTATCCAGATTGGCCCAGAAATACCACAGAACATAGCTTGATGCAGAGAATTTTGACGTTGCTGTCATGGAAGGGCATATTTTTTCTATGGGTCTATATTACATAGTCAAAGTTTCAAAACTTTGAACCTCACATGAGCGAACTCATATGAGCGAAGTTCAAAACATTGACTATATAATAAAATAAAAAAAAAACTTACCTTACCACTCTGAGCAGGGGGATAAGCCCCCCTGCACCCCCACACCCCCCTACTTAAATATACCAACTCCAAGAACACACTTCAGTGCAGAAAGGGAAAATTTCCCATTCTGCATGTGAAAAGACGTTGACTTTCACCTTAGACTTTTCCGACGTTCGATCATATGATGTCGACCATCTATGCTTCGGACATCGGAATGGTCACTCATCTAATATAGCCCCTTTTTCTATCACAAGACTTGATGAGCTGAGAGAGCTCAACCATTTTGTGCCACCCGTGCTCTGGCCCAGCAATCGAGGTGCCTCAATCCTCACCACTAACACCAGAGAGGGTGTTTCATATAAGAGGAAAGGATAACAGATACACACAGTAAAGCACTATTTCCCTTAAGTGCACACAGAGATCACAGTCAGTCTGGGGCTGGTTGCTCCCTTGCTCCCCAGGTCCTCAATAAGACTCCCCACTGGCACAGCTATAGAATCCAGATGTCAGCCTAGCTGGCAAGCTAAAACCTCCAGTACCCTCTCTGTCCAACCAGTGCTTTGTGTCCCTGACCAAGTTGCTGACACACACACACACACACACACACACACACACACACACACACACACACACACACACACACACTTTGAGATTTATACAACTTCACAGAGACTCCTGGGAAAGGCTGACACAGATTCTCCAGCTGTGCCCCATACCCACTCTATACGGTAGTAATTACTGCCACCACCAGCTAATAATTATCAGCTACCCAAAGGCCCTTAAAAGGGTGTCCAGTTATTACTGTGCAATATTATTATCCGATTGTTAAGTGTGACTAAACAGTCTAAGGCTTATTAGAGTGGCCTTGTACAATAAACTCTATAAATATGCAATGTACTCTAGAGCTTAACTTGTCTCTACACAAACCAGCCATATGTAAAATGTTTTAAAATATTTAATAATAAGTAATTAAAACACAAGACAATACTACTACGTCACAGTGCTATTCACGAGTGCAGAGATCACACAGAAATTTAAAATAAATCAGTAGTATATTTCTGACATAATCGAAAAACACTTATTCTAATCTTTATTCTAATTTCCTAGCGATTACTACAAGAAAACATACTTCTAAAATATCTTACTTAAGACAACAGGCAGTGCTGTAGGCTAGATGTCCAAGATCAAAATGCTTAATAATTTCTGGTTCTCACTGTTTAAATTGAAACTGCAGTTCTGATAAAACATTACATCATTTGTTTACACTTCCTGAAGTTCCCAGGCTGACACATTAACTGCATTTACATTTTTAACATCTCCCTTTTGTTATCTTGCAGCTGGTCTGGAACAGAGCAATAAAAATACATTTGCATGTTTAAGTCTAGCAATTTAACTCTTGGTTAAAACAATAGAAAGAATTTCTTCATCTAGACTATTCAACACCACTGTTTCCTTAAAAGGGTCACCACATGCTTTTACTGGGTCAGTAGAGAGCACTGTTGCCACATTTTTGTAACAGCATTTCTTTACATTTAAAACAACAAGCCTGTAGTTTACATTTATATTTACAAAATATAGAATTATGTATCAAATTCTATTTGACTAGGCTGGCAGCCTTCACCCTTCTCTACCAGTATTCACACACTTCATCACTGTAGGATGGCCATCAAAGCAATCCTGTGTACCATCAGAAGTGCAATCTTACTTTCTATACAGAGATGGGATGCTGATGGAAGATGGTATCATTTTCAAAGGTCCAAAACATGTTGTTCCTATGTCCTTAGAGTGAGAATACATTGAGATTTTGCATCATGGCAACACAGGTTCCGATTCTACCAAAAGAAGGACAAGAGGACTAGTATTTTGGCCTTCTTTAGTGAAATACATTGATAAAGTGCTTTCTTCTTTTTCAGTGTACAACAGTACTAAGCTACATTTGCAAAACGAGCCACTTCAGCTAAGTCAAATTCCTGAACGACCTTAGTCAACAGTAGCAACTGATATATTTGAGTGGAACAGTCAACATTACTTAGTGTTGGTAGACTCTTATTCAAACTGGTTTGAAATTGATTTGCTAAGAGTACCTAACATCCTGTGCTGTTATTACTAAGTTGAAACGTTATTTCTCAGTCCATGGTAGTCCACATAAAGTTATTTCTGACAATGGTTCACAGTTTACCAGTCGATTGTTTCAGAGATTTGCTAAAGAGTGAGACTTTATCCATGTTACTAGCAGCACTGAATATCCACAGTCAAACAGCCTTGCTGAAAGTGCAATACAAAGTGTAAAGCAATTAATGGAGTGGTCAAAGCATGACAATAAATACTTATATCTTCTTGAATTTACTTAATCTCAGAAATATACCCCATGACAGCCTACTTGGCTTGCCTGCTCAGAGACTTTTATCTAGGCAAATCATAACAACCTTGCCTATCAGTTCTAGTTTGCTGGTGCCTAAAGCTAAAAACATCAGAGCAATCAAAGCCCAGCTTTTTAAAGAACATTCTTCTCAGAAGTCCAGCTATGATAAAACAATCAGATTTCTTTGTACGTTAAAGCAGAAGAGAGTGATGATGCAAACGGCGAAAAGCTTTGATTGAATTGGTCAAGTGAGAGGTATATGTGCCAAGCCAACATCCTACTTAGTGGAATCTGAGAGTTTAGAATACAGGAGAAACTGCAGACATCTTCTTCCTGTATCAGAAATAATATCACAGCATTGTACCTATGATACAGACTCTGGATCACAGAGCAACCCTGATAATGCTTGTACCAAAGAACTTTTTGCAGTATCCATTCCCATACCTGGTGATGTCCCAGTTGTCCCCAAAGTTGAACATTTATTGAAGATGGTCCCCATTGCTAGATCTAATTCTGACTTTTATGTTATACAGTCGGGTCATATTTCCAGACTTAGTGTAAAACATACAGCAACTTGGACATGATTGTTTTATATGTGTTTAATTTTGTATGATTGCATGTCAAATAATTAGTTCTATATAACTGCATGTCAAATGATCATTTCTGAAAAATGCATGTCATTGAATACTGTCATTTCATATATGGACTATTTCTCAAAGAGGGAGGATGAAGAGCAGAATGTGTATAAGTACCTTTAAGAAGGATTTCCAGATGTAAGCACATGCATATAAATACTGAGCACATGAGCACAGTTGGGAGGGTGGCCTAATAGTTAAGGTGTTTACCTTACAAACACAAAGTGCAGGGTTTGATTCTCCCAAGGGATAATTGGCTAGGCTTAAAATGGCTCGCAAGGCAATTAGCTTAGTACTAATCTATGAACTATGAAGGCAGCAGTCCTGTTTTGAGAGAACAGCCAGAGTGTTATACATGTATGATTGTAGTCAGTCTTGTTTATTTAAGTGTAAGTTACAAAGCCTCATTTCTGATGTGTGTGTGTGTAATAAAGCTGCTTGAACTGAACAAACAAATATTCATCTGTTTTATCTTGCCCAGGCAAGTGACAATCCTCCAGGCAAAAAATATTCTGACAGCTAGATAGAGCAGCTTAAATCTCACATCTGCATGTCAACATTTCATGATTGCTGGGATAAAATAGCTTTGTCTGGTGAATGGTGAATAATCATTTTCCATTAAAGTTATGAAGTCTCCAACTTTTAATACTTTAATCTTCTGCTACAGTTTTGTCATGTCTCAATTTTTAATACTTTGCCCTTCTGCTACAGTTTTGTCAAGATCAACTCCTTCTGCTGGTATGATTGCATCCCTGCTAATACAGATCCTGGTTTATTTATGATGGCCAGGTTTGGAGCATTCACATAATGTGCCCTTTCAATTAACACTTTCTGCTGTGGAATACCAGTCCAGTTGTTTATATGTGTTCATAAAATTAATACAGTTTGTTGCTTCCAGTTCTCTGGTACAGCAGAAAATCTTAGGATTTCTTGGAATGCTCTGTCCTCTAACTCTACCATTTTTTGAGACAGTTCTTCTTGAGCAGATTCATACTCAGCCAAACCTTTCTTCATTTCAACTTCTGATTTTTGCAGTTTTTTTTAGTTTATCTAAATAACTGTTTAAAGCTTCTTCCATTTTTTCCAGCCTTTTATTTGAGTTGATATACTCTGTCGATGTTTCATTTATTTTAAATAGCTCTGAGCACATTTGATTCATTTTTTCCTCTAAATTACTGGACACTGTCTCTTGTACCAAACCTGGAGCTTGAACTGCTTTTGCTGAAGAGCTGCAGGATTCTTTCTAGTCAGTGTTTTCATTTTACCTTTTCTTGCTGATTTTCTTTCAGGCTCTCTAATTTTTTTCTTTGCTGGGAATAAGATAGTGTAATTTTGCAAAAACTATCAGAATTATGAGCCCTTATCTTTCAGTTTCTTTTTTCACAGTGGGAGAGCTGAAGTCAAGCTGGTAATCAGTGTGCAGCTGTCTTGGAAGTCAACATGTTGCCCAGCCTTATTGAGAAAATTCTGCAATTGCTGCCTCAGCATCCTCTTTTCCTAATCATTGCAGTCCTGCTGTAGAGCATATGTTGACAACACAAAGACTGCATTGTTTTTTTTTTGCTGTGGAATCCCCTCACCATGAGTTTGTCACTGATTCTGATTTCATCCCTCCCTCTCTTCAGAATACATTTTCTGTCCTACTGTTGAGTATTAGATTAGATTCTTGATCCCAGGCCAAGATAATTAGCTTTACTGCTCTCACACCATCTTTCCCAAATATACAGAATATCCAATCTTCTCCTTACCATCATGTTCATAAAGTCATTGGTAAGTACTAGGCTAGATGCACCTGTGGGCCATTTTAAGCCTAGTCACTTTCCCTTTTGGTGCTTGAATCAACTTCTCCTGTTTGTTGTTACACTGGTCTTACCCATCCCACAGTCAATAATTATAAATTAACCATAGAGAGAAGAACTGGGACCATGCCATAGATAATATGAGGGAACCATTGCACACGATAAAGCATTCAGGTGCTTGCTCATTAGTAGTATAAGTGGAAGTCCTGGAGTAATGTTTTTGTTTTTCATCAGTAGATCCAAGTTGCACTTGAATATAGACAGAGATGAACTTTGCTTTACATTGATGGGGAGCCATTCACTTCCAGGATTTGTCCCATCAGTAACCATATATTCAATGGCATTATCCTTAGTTTATTTCTAGCAAGTTGATTGGTTTAATTTCCATATTTCACTCAATGGAGCTATCCCAGGTAATCCAATCCTGGCAACTGGAAACTAGCCAGTCACTAGCTTACTGACCTAGGACCTCAGGGCTTTTTGGTGGATAAACACAATTGTTTATCTATGTGCAAAAGTATGTTGGAAAGAACACATTTAACTCTTCTGGGGAGAAATAAAAACAGTTTACAAGCCATTAACTTTCAAAAATAAAGTATAAAATGCAACACAGAATATCTAGACACTTGGATCTTTTGGCATCCTGGTACCCCTTCCCCTGTGCTATATAAAGGAGTTTTGACATAAACCTAGTAGAAGTACCTGCCCTGCACTCAATCTAGTTTAAAACTACTACACTTCAGATGTGTGCACTGAAGATCTCTCTAGCTTTTTGTGGGGAGCTGGAGACATTGTTTTTTTAATTTTTTTTTCACAATCAAACCACAGAGGTGTGTACAGACATTCACTACAGCTTATGTAGGTTTTGAGTAAAGTGACTTCTTTATTTTTTTTTATTTTTCCTCACAATCAAACCTCAAATGTGTGCACAGAACATCACTGTAGGCTGTCTAGATGGAGTGTATTGTCTTGGAGCAACAGGTTGGACTATCTTTTATTTGTTTTCATTATTATTTAGTATTTTTTCACAAGGTCTGTTGATCCTTTTCAGCCATGACTTTTGCTCAGAGAGAAGAAAATATATCACAGTGTTTCAATCAGTAATATTATATTCAAAATAAGTACAAAGCAAAATTCAGAATGTAGTAAGATGTAATGCACACACAGTACCATTTAAAGCTCCAGTCAAAGTGCATTGAGAAAAAAGATAGATATAAAATGCAAGCTTAGATGTGCATAAATGCAGTGCAGTCATACATATAATCCATAAACTCCTATATACATGGGAAATATTTGCATATCAGATGCGACATTAACAGGCCGAGAAAAGGTTTTAAATGTATTCTAGTATTCATGATATGGGATAAATGACCTAACTATTGTCATGCTAGCAGCTGCAAGTTGAGTAAAAGAAATGCTCTCTTTAAGGGCATCTTTGAAGCATCTAATGTGTCGCTTGTCTATTCAGGATACAATAGAAGAGACTTTATGGGTTCTGTTCAAGCAGCTCTGTTATGTACAAAAACATCAGGACTGAGGCTTAATAACTTTAACTTAGATAAACTTAACTAGCTATTACACTCATACATGCTCACTCTCTGGCTGCACTCTCAAAATGACACTGAAGGTAGCATTTTCTGACTATTTATATGCACGTGCTGACCTTGAAATGCTTCTTAAAGATACAACACGCACCCTATTCTACACCCCCCATCTCTGAGAAATAAGTCATGGAATGTTGATGACATTAATTGACATGCAATCAATACAAATAATTCTTTGTCATGCAGTTATACAGAACTAAATACATATAAACAATTATGTCCAGGTTGCTGTGTATTTCACACTAGGTCTGGAAATACGACCAAATTGTGTGACATAAAAATTGCAATCAGGTGTAGCAACTGGGACTGTCTCTGCCAAATCTTCAACTTTAGGGACATCAGGAACATCATCAGGAATGGATGTAAAAGTTAAAACATGTTCTGCAACAGTAACATTGACTGGATTGCTCTGAGATCTAGAGTTTCCATCACAGGAACAATGCTGCGATAACAAGTCTGATACAGGAAGAAGATGGATATGATTTCTCCTTTACTCCATGCATTCAGATTCTACGAAGTAGGATCTCAGCTCAGTACACATACCTGTTACTTGACCAATCTGGTCGAAACCTTTTGCGGTTTGTATCCTCACTGTCTCTCCTTCTTTCAATGGACGAAAAAATCTGCTTGATTTGTCATAACTGGATTTCTGGAAAGAATGCTGCCTGAATAGCTGACCTCTAATTGTCCTGTTGTTCTTAGCTTTAGGCCTCAACAAACTGGAACGGATAGGCAATGTTGTTCTGGTTTGCCTAGATAGAAGTCTCTGAGCAGGCTAGCCAAGTATGTCATCACGGGGTATGTTTCAGAGATTAAGTAAATTCAAAAAGACATTGGTATTGTCACTCTTTGACCTCTCAAGTAATTGCTTTGCACTCTGTACTGCACACTCACCTAGTCCATTTGGCTGTGGATATTCTGGACTGCTAGTAACTTGTACAAAGTCCCATTCTTTTGCAAATTTCTGAAACAACTGACTAGTAAATTGAGTACCTTTGTCAGAAATAACTTTGTGTGGACTACCATGGACTGAGAAAAGACATTTCAACTTGGTGATAACACTATTAGATGTTAGGTTAGGTAGTAAATCAATCTCAAACCAGTTTAAATAAGAGTCTAACAACACTAAGTAATGCTGATTGTTTCACTTGAATATATCAGTGGCTACTGTTAACCAAGGTAGTTCAGGAACTTGACTTAGATGAAGTGGTTCTTTTTGCAAATGTGGTTTAGTACTATTGCATACTGAACAAGAAAAAAATACTTTATCAATGTCTTTTACTAGAGAAGGCCAAAACACTAGTTCTCTCATGCTTCTTTTGGTAGATTTGGAAACTGGGTGACCACAATGCAAAATCTGGATATATTCATGCTGTAAGAAAGCGGGAACAACAATTTTAGGATCTTTAAAAATAATGCCATCTTCCATCAACATCTCATCTCTGTAAGGAAAATAAGTTTGCACTTCAGGTGGTACACCAGATTGCTTTGATAGCCATCCAACATTAACGTAGTGGTTGAGCTTTTGCAAAATTAGATCAGTCTTTGTATGATCTCTCAGCTCATCAAGCCTTGTGGTATAAAAATTGCACACTTCCATGACATCAAAGTCAAAATTCTTTGCATGAAGTTGTCATGTTATATTTCTGGGCTATCTGGATAAGGTATCAGCCAGATAAAGAAGTGTGCCTTTTGTATAGACCATTTTGAAGTTGTACTTTTGCAATTTGGACATCATTCTTTGTAATCTCACTGGAGCTGAATGCATAGGCTTCTTTAAAATAGTAACTAGTGGTTGGTGATCAGTTTCAATCCGAATAGCTCGACCATAGATATAATCATGAAACATTGAACATGCAAATACTATTGCCAAAAGTTCTTTCTCAATTTGAGCATACTGCATTTCAGTTTGGGTAAGAGTTCTTGATGCATGGGCTACTGGTCTGCCTTCTTGAAGAATGACTGCATCAAAACCACATTTTGAAGCATCACAGGAAAGAGTTACTAGTTTATTGGCATTATAGTATCTTAATGTAGGTGGGGTGGCAATTTTCTGCTTAAGGTCTTCAAATGCTTTCTGGTGCTGTTCCAACCAAGACCATGTAACATTTTCGTGCATCAGCTCTCTCAAAGGTGCTCTCATCTCACTGAAGTCTGGTATAAACTTGTTAAATAGTTGACCATACCAAGAAAACATTGTAAAGCCTGGACATTACCTTGTGCTGGCATCTCAAGAATAGCTGCTTGCTTGGATGGGTCTGGTCTCAAACAGCAGAAAAGACAAACCAGAGCAGGAACAAGCAACACCCACAAAGTCTACAGTTCTTCAGCTCTTTATTACAAATGGCTTAAGTAAACAACACTGGTAGCAGACAGCGAATAGGGTTAAGCGCTTTTTGTCTGGTTTAGTAACTAGACTTTTTCAGACCTTAAGTCATTTTTAATAAAGAGCTGAAGGGCTGAAGATTTTGGCAGGTGTTGCTTGTTCCTGCTCTGGTTTGTCATTTCTGCAGTTTGTGGTGCCGTTCGTGTTTTTTCAACAGTGGGTCTGGTCTCAAGCCAGTGCTGGTAAATAAATAATCCAACTATGTAACTTCTGGTAGTCTGAATTTGCACTTTAGAGGAAGTTAGTCTGAATTTGCACTTTAGAGGACTGAGCTTTAAGAACACTTCAAGTGCTCTGTCAAGAACTCTGTTAAGTTTTCTGCCATGTTCTGCTTCACCATTGCCTCCAATCAATACATCATCTACAATTATGGCACAAGGATAACCTGTAAAAATTTGCTCCATTGCATGCTGAAAGACTTCACTTGCTGAACTTATTCCAAAGGGTATCCTGTGGAATCTATATCTGCCAAATGGGGTACCGAAAGTAGTCAGCAATGAGGATTTGTGATCAAGCATCACTTGCCAAAATGAACTTTTTACATCAAAGACAGAAAAAACAGTGGCATTTGGTATTAGTGCTGCAACTTCTTTGATTGTATGCATTGTATGATGCAGTCTGTTTAATGCCTTGTTCAAATCTCATGGATCAATACATATTCTGATATTGTCTGAGCCTTTTTTGTGGGCTGCTACCATGGACGGCACCCATTCGGTTGGTTATGTAACTGGACAAATTACACCTTGCTGCACCATTTTATCCAATTGAGCTTTTACTTTATTCTGCATAGCTATCGGAACTTTTTTTTCTGGACTGACCAGTGGATTGACCTCTGAGTCTAACTTCACAGAATACACAACTGGAACTTTACCCAACCTGTCATTGAAAACATCAGCATACTCTGAGAAAATAACTTCAGTAAAATTGGAACTAGAATATGTGCTTTTATGATGAACTTCTTTAGTAAAAGAAAACAAATTTATTCTCATACTGTCTCTGAGATCCAATGATGACTGTGCAGGTCTTCAGACTACATAGAATAACAAGCTTTAACAGTTCCTAGCCAAATAATATGAAAGCCCTACTGCGCCTTGGGTTTGAATTTCTTCACCTCAATTAGCAACAAGTTTCGCATAACTGATCACATAAAGTTGTTCAACAGTTTTCACCTTAGCAAAAATGTCTGCTGGCATTATTACACTTTGAACCACTGTCTACTTTGAGCTTGGTGGATTTACCATTGGTTTGGACAATACAAAACATTTCATTCTTTGCCAACAAACTCACTGCATCAGCGTTTTCACCAATTACTGATACACCATCTCCATAGAAAGTAGAATTGCAGCTCTCTATATGATCAACTTGCTTTTTTGAGTGACTCTTCTTTATAACTGTTCTTTACTCGATTTGCAAAACTTTTGAAAATGGTTCCATTTTTTACACTTGCGGCATTGCTGACCAAATGCTAAGCATTTTTCTCTTTTAGACTCATGACTGGCACCACAACTGTGACAGTTAATAATAACGCTGGATTTGGGTTTTGGTGACTCACGCTTGTACTGCACTGAGCATACTCCTTTCTTAGAACTTGCTGGAAAACTATGTGGTTTCCCTGGTGAACCAGCAGGGGCTGTGTCTGCCATGTGCTTAGGCCTGCTTCTGTTTGCCACGTGTTGCATGCTGTCTACATTTGTTCTTGAGCCTGCTGAAACCATGCTCTTATCACTTGCAAGTATACTTGTGTGCCTTTCTGTAACTTAATGGATTTGACAAATTTCAATAACTTTACTTAGCATTAAATCACTGTCACAATGCAAACTCTTTCTCACAGCAGCACTATTAATACCACAAAGAAGCCTGTCCTTTATTAACTTATCTTTTAAGTCACCAAACCGATACATTTTAGCTTTGCATATACACATATGCCAGAAATTTATGCCAGTACTTATAACTTAGCCCAGTAGCACAACAAGCCTTTGAATAACTAAACTTTGCAAAATAAATCCCTCAGGCACTGTAATACTCTTGAAATTACTGTGTTGTAAGAAATCACCTCTTATCAGTGTAAGAAACATTTCAAAATAACTGCACTGTGCAAATGAATTGGGCAGGAGAAGCTCAGAGTAAGAAACACTTCAAAGTAATTGCACATTGTGAATAAACAGTACACAGCACACAGAAACGTTCCCAAAATGGCTGTACTTTGCTAAATAACTTTGTACAGTGCAGGAGACACCCTGCAAAGGTGACACTTTGTGAATAGACACACCCAGCACAAGAAACTTTTCAAAATGGCTTTATTTTGACTGCACTTCATGAAATAGTTGCACTTTGCACACAAACTCTTTGGAATAAATGCACAGTAATAAGCACACACTGTAAGCACTTTTACACACTTTGAGATACTTTGAATAACTCTAGTTATACCTTGAATTCAATACAAAATAGTAGTTATGAGAAAACACAGCACTTTGCCAAAAACATGCAGTTGTCTTGCTTTATTTATGCTTAATGTGCCCTTTTTGCCCTTATTAAATTTGTTTTGCTCATTTAATCTTTTTTCATGCTCATTATACTTCTCATGTGCTCATTTTACTCTATAAACATGCTGGTTTTGCTTTAAACATGCTCACTTTGCAATTCTAAGGTAATTCAGAACCTCTTATATGCTTTTCTGATAATCGTTTTATCAAATAATAATTAATGAATCTTTTGTGGCTCTTGCTCTTTTAATAATGTGGTTTGTGCCCTTGTAATGCTCCATTTTATCTTTTTTACAAAATAAACTGTTTGTGCAAGTTTTCATTACCTTTGGTTCTTTTCTGGCTCTTTTTCATGTTTGTTTCTTTTAGTTTACCTTCACTATCTCTCCATAGTGTAGCTATGGATATCAGTCTCTGGAATCCTGGTTCTGACACCATGTTGTTTGTCTAGTATGGATACAATAGACAAGACTTCATGGGTTCTGCTCAAGCAGCTTTAATATGTACAAACACATCAGGATTGAGACTTAATAACTTTAACTTAGTTAAACTTATATAGAAACTAGCTACTACACTTATACATGCTCACTCTCTGGCTGCTCTCTCAAAATGCCACTGAAGCTAGCACATGTTGGTTATTTATATGAACGTGCTGGCCTTGAAATTCTTCTTAAAGATACAGTGCACACACTCTATTCTACATAATGGATACTAGATTTTTAATGTCTATAGGCAGCTGGTTGCAGGAAGCAGGTCCTAGTCTAGAGAAAGTTCTCTCACCAACAGCATTTTTAAATGGAGGGTGTAATAGAGTCAAACTGTTGGCTTGTGTACTTCTGACTGCATAAGGGCTGTCTTGTAGAGACAGTTTCACTCTTGGGGGGGGGGCAGAGAGCATCTTTAAGCACCTTGTAAATTAGAGTATTTAAAATAAAAGTGGCCCTTTGAGGTACTGAAAACCATTTGGAATTGTTTAGCAAACTGCATGGTGTATCTGGGGGTTTCATTTTCCTCAGAATGAAGCAATACATTGTATACAGGTGGCTCTTTTCGGGGTGGGAGAAGGAGGCATGCTGTTTACATATGATTGACATCAACACATTAAAATGTATTACCATGTTTTTTTCTATTGAGCCAATCAGGCATCAGAGATGTATTATAACGTGGCTTCCTTTTGGAGTAAGGGTAAGCAGGTATGTGTGTGTGTGTGTGTGTGTGTGTGTGTGTGTGTGTGTGTGTGTGTGTGTGTGTGTGTGTGTGTATGTGTGTGTGTGTGT
Source organism: Protopterus annectens (assembly GCF_019279795.1). NCBI lineage: Eukaryota > Metazoa > Chordata > Ceratodontiformes > Protopteridae > Protopterus > Protopterus annectens. The sequence continues at coordinate 1,042,334,454 of NC_056727.1, read as the reverse complement.
GTGTGTGTGTGTGTGTCTGTATGTGTGTGTGTGTGTGTGTGTATATGGGGGCATCGATCCTACAAACTATTGATCCATAAATGATTGATAGCTAATGGTTAACCACAAAAAGCACTGGTCTTCAAAGGACTGAAAATTAAAAAAAAAGTGTTTGCAGAAGAGCAAGATACCCTGCTTCCCAGCACTCCCTGTTAATTATGTAAACCAAATCCAAGATCACACAGCAGTGAGGAAAAAGGCAGTCTCTTTGATTTCCCACTGTTCTGCAATCTGGCAGTGTAAAAGTAGATAATTTTCAAATGACTGATTCTTCATCAGCTGTACCAGCGTATTCATTTATGGATGAATGGACTCATTGATGAAAGGTTTGGGTTCTACCCACACACACACACACACACACACACACACACATATATATATATATATATATATATATATATATATATATATATGTATATAGATATAGATATATATATATATATATATATATATATATATATATATATATGACAGCAGCAACTAGAAATATATGACTGTGGCCATTTGTTCCTTCACTTTCATCCTAGTCTAATACCAGAGGGGTATAGAGAAGGTGATCAATTTTGTGAGAGGGGAGGCAGGCAGTATTTCAAGATGATTTATGTATCCTTGGAAGCATTTGTCTCCTCTGTTTTTGGAACTAGTTTTTATTGGATTATTACATTAAGCCATTAAGCATTGAGTGCAATCTATTACTTCCTTGAAGGAAAAAAATAAGACTAAACTTCTTTCTTTAGTTTTAATTCTATTCATGCAATCATTGCATTAAAAGGTTAGAAAAAGCTCTAAATTGTACTGTAGAGTATCTAGATCTAAATGGTGTCTGGAAACCTAGCAGCCATCAGGCTAACATCATAATTTAGTTCTTTCCTCTACAGTTATTATAGTGCAGTCATGGCTAGATGGAGCATGTTGGAAGGATATAAGAAAATGCTGAAGAGTAAAACTGAATTTCTTTCCTTTGTCACAATTTTTGTTCAGGCTATTACTGAATCAAAAGGCTAGGGAAGAATCTTTAAAATGCATCTGAGAGTATTTACAATCACATGGCTTCTGTGGACATATTAGCCCCCAAACAACTGAAGAGTAATACAAAGTATGAAAAAAACTTGAACATAGTAATCTAGATGGTATGGACACACCTGTGAAAGAGAAACTAGGGGCCACTGGTTGTGCACTGGGGACCACAGTGTAGTTCTTTCCCTAGTCCTATATTTCACATAAGGATGGTCCTGTAGCCTTCACATAGGTAAAACAATAAATTACTGCTTTTTTGTAATGTTCATTGTTGTGATATTTTCTATTGTTATTCTTTTAAGATTTAGCTGTGATAACTGCAATATTTTTATTAAGACTTTAAAAAAGCATACAATTTCATTGCAGATCAGTTATAATTTCCTATTGACATTAAGAAGGTAGCAGGGAATACAACAGTCATATTTTCAAATCAATAACACAATGCCTTTCATACCTCAAATTTTGGTCTGGTATCTGGAAAAGAAAATAGGAAGTGTGTATCAATGTATCACTTAACAGGAAAACAGGCCAACTAAATAACATCATCACAATAAGGTATGTAGTCACTTAACAGGCTTCTATGGGTGTTATGGTAGCAATTATTTGCAAAATAATGGTGCAATGCTTTATGAAGATGAACACGGAATCCTCTTTCAATCTTTTACCAGTCAGGAAAGACAATTATCCTTTATCATTTTTGTACACCTAAGCAAAGGTAATGTATGGAAAAATTAATGTCCATTAGATAAACAGTTCTGTGGGAGGCTGCGGTGGTGCAGTGGTTAGCATTGCCACCTCACAGCAAGAGGTTCTCTGGTTCAATCCTCGGCTGGGGTGCCTTCTGTGCGGAGTCTGCATGTCCTCCCTGTGGTCACGTGGGTTTCCTCTGGGTGCTCCGGTTTCCTCCCACATACCAAAGACATGCTGTAGGTGGATTGGATACTCTAAATTGTCCCTAGGTGTGAGTGTATGCATGTGTGTGCCTTCTGTGGAAGGTTGGGTGCTGGGCTGGCAACACGGCACTGTAAAACTCCACTGCCAATAATGAGCAGACAGGTGATCCACTGTGGCGACCCCTAACTGGGAAAAGCCGAAAGACGAAGAAGAAGAAGATACACAGTTCTGTGCATTCTGCAAATATAAAATATATATGAGCAACAAGTATGTTTTAACATTTATGGTACAATGTTTTCATGATTTTCTCATTAAGAAAAGACCATACAATTGATGATCACATATTACATTTTACAATTTATATGGAGATTTAGGAGTTTCCATAGTCACGATACAACTGTGGGCCCTAGTAAATATTTATAAATTTTAGGGATCATCATATGATTTAAGGAGTCAGGGCTTCCAGTTGTCCATGCTCAGGTTTGGGCCTTTAAAACAGTTAATTAACAGAATACATTACAGTACTAAAATTAAGTAAATAAACTCAAGCAAAAAAGGCAAGGAAGGCAGTTCTGTTGATAAGTCAACTCAAACTTTAATGTTCTTTCATTAAAAAAAACAAAAAGATAAGCACTTTTATCCCAGTATCCACAGGACTACATCAGAAAAAAATTAAGAATACAAGTCTCAATTTAAATCACCTGCTTCAAGTCACATGATTTGATTAAATACTAACCACCTTCACCCAACACTTATTTAAAGAAATAACGCCTCATAAGCTGTACAAATATTAACCAAGAGAAAATTAATTTATTTGAGGAACTACTTGAACTTATATTAAAAATAATTTCATGTTTTTTGAAGGTAAAGTCTATCTACAAATAAAATGGGTAGCTATGGGCTCTAATGTAGGATCATTGTTTTCCAATATTGTTATGGTTCATTGGGAGAAACATTTTCTGCTGATTGGTGCATTCAAGGAATCATTTAGGTTTTATATTAGATACCTAGATGACATGTTTTTGGTATGAAAGGATAACAGGGGTTGTTTAACTGAATTTATTCAGTATATCAATCAGACTACTGACTTCCTGGTTTTCACAACACAAGTTGAGAAGAATATCTTGCTTGGATATAATACTTGAAAAAGACCACTCAAAACAAACTTACATTTCAAGAATCTACAGGAAGCCCACATACTCCAATACTATCCTACATTTTGAGTAAAATAATAAAATGATGAAGTCAGTAGAAATGGAAACACTTTATTGAAATAACAGAGACAAGCGCTTTTGCAACACAGTTGCTTCCTCCGATCTAACAGTACAATTAAAACACACTACTTATATAATAAATATAATAAATTAAAAACACCCAATCAACATTTCAGCCTGTTAGATTAAAGGACAGGTTTTAAAGGGACATTGCCATGCAAACCAATGCCCCTATTTGCAGCAAGCATAAAAATCCATTTAATTTCCAGGCACCCTGAATGAGTCCTAGTATCACCTCCTCTAAAAGAAACCTTATTCTTCTCTAACATCATAAATTTAAATCTATGTGTAACCCCATCTTTAATAATGTATTTGGCTAGTGCATTCCTGGGGTCACCCTTACCAGTTGCATACACATGCTCCTTTATATGATCTCTTAGATATCTATTGGTTTAACCAACATAGTGTGAGCCACAGGTCTCACATGTAGCCAGATAAACCAAATCCTTTGAATCACAATCTGCATGCTGCTCAAACACAAACACACATTCACTTAAAGGATGAGTAAAAGAGTTACCAGTTTGAATATAATTACACACAGTACACACTCCACAAGGATGTGTCCCACCCTCTCTATTTAAAGTAGCCTCTGTATGCTCATTACAAGGAGCTATCTGTTTATAACAAAGCATTCTTCTCAAAGAGGAATTATTTCAAAAAATACACAGAGTCTCGTCATCTAAAACCTGCCTGTATTTAGGATCTGACAGTAAAACCTTCCAATGCTTCCTTATAATGCTACACACAGAGCTAACATCACTTGAATATGTAAGGGGCATCCTCAGATGATTATCTTTTCCATTCATATTACTAACATTTATAGCTCTGTTGTCAAAGTATGGTCAAGCCCTATTCTGCATACAAGACAAAACATCATTCTGTACCTGTGTTATATCTAAGTCAGAATATCCCTGTTGTTTATATTCATTTGCTAAAATGTCAGATGAAGCATGCATAACACTATCTCTAGTGTGTAATCTGGCAATCCTAAAAAAATTGTCCTCTCATAATGTTCATCTTCAATTTTTTGGAATGCATACTTTGAGCATCTAATTTATTGTTAACTTTACAGGGTTCTTTATTTACCGTGATTCCAAATGATGTTGGTATTGAATTTGTTTGACAATTTCTTAGTGTACGCTCTAAGACTCTGAGACGATTGGTTTGATTTGTTATTTATTAGAGTTGATACGTACCAATAATGTATTTCCTTTTAATGAAATATATTTTATTCAGGAAGTGGGCGTTGCTATGGGCACCATGTGTGCAAATAGTTATGCTAACATGGTGTCTGCGCATTGGAAAGCCATGTAGGTCTGTGACTCATGTGACCCATTTCTTAATAAGATCTTACATTATAGTCAATTTGTGAATAATGTCCTCTTCGTATGGGGCAGTACGGTTGATAAGCTTGTTTTATTTGTTGAGTATCTACAGCATACTACAGGTTTTCCTAGATTTATGTGTGACTTATCTATTGATTTCTTAGATGTATGTATTTTGAAAAATGGAGGTAGACTAGACACTGTTTTATGCCAGAAACCCTGTAAAGTTAATAGTAAGCTACATGCTCTGAGTATGTATTCAAAAAAATTGAAGTTGAACATTATGAGAGGAAAATTTTTTAGGATTGCTAGATTACACACTAGAAATAGTGATATGCATGCTTCATTTGATATTTTAGCAAATAAGTATAAGTAACAGGGATATTCTGACTTAGATATAACACAGGTACAGAATGATGTTCTGTCTTGCAGGCAGAATAGGGCTAGACCATACTTTGACAACAGTAATATAAGTGTTAGTAAAATGAATGCATTTACTATATATATATATATATATATATATATATATATATAGAGAGAGAGAGAGAGAGAGTAAAAAAAATGTTTTAACAAATAGGCAATAGTACAACTATCATTAAAGTCTGGCAGTTTAAAAGTATTGAATAAAAGTTGCCAGTATAGCTCCCTAATTTGTTGGGTTTAGCTTTGGTCAGCTGAGGTTTTTTTACATGGTGGCCATATGGTTCCTTTCACAGGAAAGGATTTTGGCATTTTGTTCTTTTGGTTTAATGTTGTTTCGAAGAAGTGGAATTGGGTAAGTAGAATTCACTAAAGTGTAATTTTGATGGGTCAAAGTAGACCCATGCGCATGCACACACACACACACACACACACACACACACACATATATATATATATATATATATATATATATATATATATACTTTTTATTTATATTTTTATTCATCTTTAAGAAAAACGTTGCTGCTGTTGTTTTTGTATTATTCTGCCATTTATTTTTGGTATTTTAAGAATCCACATTTTAAGGCAGCATTCATTCTATTTTATATATTTCGTTAAATCTATGGAATTTTTTTGTATATTTGTGGTAATAGGAGAGGAGCAACAATGTTTTTGTAATGCTTAGGAAGCTTTATTGCTTTAAATAAGAGTTGGATGAAGGTGGTTACTATTTAATCAAATCATGTGACTTGAAGCGGATGATTTAAATCAAGGCCTGTATTCTTAATTTTTATCTGATAAATTCCTGGGGATACTGGGATGAAAGTGCTTGTCTTTATGGTTTTTAAAATGAAGGAACATTAAATGTTTGTGTTTACTCAGCAATGGAACTACCTTCCTTGCTTTTTTTGCTTGAGCTGATTTACTTGCTCCAGGATTCAATAAAGTCCATGTAGACCTTTTGGTATGTACCTTTCCAAGGAACTGCAGCAATTGGAGAGATCACATAGGTTCCTTACAAGGGGAATTCAGGTCTTTGGCATCTGTTTATAGGGATCATCTGATATCACTATCACTTTAGTGTGTTTCATACAAACTACTCAGAAGTGATCTCTGGCTTGCATATGAGGCAATCTCTGACCCTGCTTTATTAGAAATGCTGCATATCTGTAAGTCAAATTGTACATGGGTTACTTGCTGTATAGACCCTAACCTGGCAGGTGACATTAATTCAACCTGTTGGAGGGAGAGAATTGTCTACAAGAGTTTAACACACTTTTGGAACAGACTCCCATGATATGTCAAACAGAGCACCTCATTGTCTCTCTTTAGATGCAATCTGTACGATTGGATAGGTGATCGTAATTTCACCATGGTGGCTCCACATGTGTCCCTCTTGGACAAGAGCAATAAGTGCTGATTGTGTACACAAGGGTAACGACTTGGGTACAATTTTAAGGATACTAGGGCCATTAGTCGAGTAAATTCCAATGAGCCTATGATGCCATAGGCTGATATAAAATGCTCCAACATCCACACATGCAAACTTGGCTGCAGTGAGAATAGAACCACAACCTATTCATGTCTAGAGAACACTGCACAGCACATCACACATGCACACACAGAAGTTGGCTACAGTGCGAATAGAACCCCTACCTATCTAGCCTTGCACAATGCAGATCACAGTACTTAATGCACACACCACAACTTAAGCGTGCTTGACTGCAGGTAAAGTAATCCTAGACAACATAAACACATCCTGCCCTGTGTTGAACTGCTTTGGAGGCCTGCAGAGTCACATGACTTCCTACTTTCATCTGCACCTAGTAGCCTAACAGCTAGAAAATTGTTTTGTAGTCTTGCTATGTGACAACAGCATCCATATTGGGCATATGTGTCTGTTTGCATTTTGATGGGCAAGCCTGTGGCAAAGCTAAATTAGCCCAGTCAATGAGTGTTCACACAACATAATACAGTACACACTTTGTTCAGTTGTTTATGTATGTGTAGTGAAATCCAGCAGGCACAGGGGGTTGTAGTGAATGTGGGTGCTGTTGCTGCCATAAATATAGACATATGGCTGGACAATATATGTACATATTCATATACAATGCCATACATTTTCAAGTTTCCACATGCTGTAATAGGGAGACATGGTATGACTCACCACTGTCCGGATGTTTGCAGCAAGTATACAGGTTTGACTCATAGTTATGTGTGTTTAACATGAAATTGTGGTTTGCTGTCAAATGTGGTATCATTTACACATGACATGAGAGAAAACTGCCAGAACTCTAAACTTCCAATCTCCTGACAGTCCTCCAATTACAACACGTTATTCTACATACTTCCACATATTTTTAAGTGCATTATCTTGTGTTGAGCCTTTGGTCCTTTGTCCAACATTATAGGTGTCATAGTGCAGCTTTACTCTTCCTGATCTGGGTATGTAGGGCAATACAGATATACACACCCACACATATACATATGTATGTATATAAATATAATATATATATATATATATATATATATATATATATATATATATATATATATATTTTTTTTTTTTTTTTTTTTTAAACAAAATTGTGCAAGGAGCAATGGATTTACACTGTGCTTAACTAAGTGTATGGGCATGCGCAGTGGCATTTCTAGCTTGTTTGCATGTTATTAAGCAGTGTACAAATGGGCAGCGCATAGCTTGCATCAGAGACTTAATGTTCCATAAACTGACTCTTGTCCACAGCTAGCTGTACTCCAGGCCGGGATCAGGATATGATTAGAAACACTCAAAACTGTATCTACCTATATACTTAGGTCCATAAATGACTCTACAGTTTCAATCACTGTGTGCTGTATTTAATATTCACTATTCTATTTATGTCTTCCAAATCTCTTATGCATAATTTGTGATGTATTTATCAGCCTATTATACTCCTGTGACCAAATGGTTAGTCTAGGCAAGTTATTTAGCAGACATACCCATCTGTAATGCAAGTAATCAGTATACCCAATTTTAAATCATCTGCATACAGACTATAGGACAACTCAAATGAAATGGGTAGGTGTCCAGAGAAATCTGAACAAGTCTGGGCCTAGGACAGACCCCTGTGGGACACCCTGACTGTAACCAATTATTTCCCTTGTCCAATTGCTGTATGATACTTGTCATGTTTTATATGTAAGCCATGCAGCTATCCATCTTATCAAGCATGTATTAATATTTAGTTATTCTAGTTTATTGCTCAGTGTTTTGTGTATGTCCCTGTCAGATCCCTATAAATTACATCACAGCACAATTTTTTATTCATAGCTGTTATTATATTGCTATAGTACACCATGTTGCAGGTGGTACTTAGATCTATTTTCAACATATGCATGCTGATATATGGTTTTGAGTCTCATCTTTTGCAATTCTGATACTGACTAATCCAATATTACCTAAGACTTTTTAAATAGGTTTTAGATATGTGGCACAGATGCAAATGTGTAATTGATATGTGAAATAGGTTACTACTAATGTAGCACACACAGAGCCACAGTGTGTCAAACAATGCTTATTATTCCTTAACATGCCAAATATATGGATATCTCCGGATTAGAACCCTAAATGCCATCACACCAGCTACCCGTCTTAGTGCTTTCAGCCACAGAGGCTGCTTTACAGTGCTTTACAGACAAGGGCTCATTCATCTCAACATCACCTGCATAAATATGTACTTTGCTGTTCTCACTTAACTAACACATAATATGTAAGTTCAAATTGTACATTACTGTCCTGATGCTGTGTGGCATACTAACCATGTAAAATGCTCATACATCAGAGATGATTTATTGTTATGGCAGTTAAAAGGGGACACTGCCATTTGGAGGGGTGGGAGAACAAAAGCCCATTTTCTGCTAGGACACACACTATCATTTAACCTCACTTTTGAACATGTTCCTTAAATGAAGTACCAGTAATCTGTTGCAGCAGGACTGCATGAATATTCCTTGCATTAGGCCTACCGAATACAAATAGTGACATGTTAGTGGAATGGCTGTCTGTAGTCCCCTGTGGATGTAACTTCTGTCCAAATAGCCCAGTACAGTTGCTTGCATAATGTACCCGGTCCATAGCTACAAAGACATAACATAACAATCCACTGTACAACTCTGTTTGTTATGGACTTACCTTGCAAGTGCAGCAGTTTATACAACTGTAGTTCAGGGCTGACTCTGTCTGATGTGAGCAGTACACAGCCAATACATGGATAAATACGGGGTGTGTGATTTGGCTAGCATCAATTTTCATATCTGCATGTGAGCAGGAATAAGGTGTTAGTCCCTAAGTTGTCAGTGAATTTGCTATGCATGTCTCTTAGACAAAGCCAGGGTATACTGAACATGCCTACATCTGCCTACAGGGCCATTAGCAGGGGGTTCCTCCTCCAAGTCCTCCTTTGACTGGGGCTGTGGTGATCTAGGCACTGGTGGGGGATGCGTATCCCTTCCCTTTGTTGATTCTACTGCAGCTGTTTCCACAGGATCAAATTCAGCAGCATAGCACATACTGTGAATATCTGTGCACATGTGGCTGGAGTATACTGCAGGGCTCCACCAAATATACCAAGGCACTGGAAATGTGACTTCAGAAGCCCAAACACACTCTGCATGATGTTCCTCGTTTGTGCGTATTCCTCATTGTAGCATTCTTAAGTGGGTGAGTGTGTGCATTTCTAATGGGTGTCATCATCCACTGTTCCAGGGCATAGCCAGCATCTCCCAGTAAATGGCCCTATGGGACGGCCCCCTAACAAACATCTGGCACAGCTGTGATGTGTACCAGATATGGGAGTCATGATAACTGTCAGGGTTGCCAGCACACACATTCAAGATAATCCTCTGGGCATTGCACACAACTTGGCAGCTGATGGTGTGGTATCCCTTCCTGTTAATGTAGATTCTACCCTGCTGACCAGGTGCAGCATTGATGTGTACATGAGTGCAATCTATGTAGTAGATGGGTAGTGTGCTACACAGCAGAAGTGTTGCATATTGCTGGCCCTCACCTCAGGTTCAAAGGGAAAAGATATGTGTTCAATGGCATGTGGGAGCATAGCATCTAGAATTTGGTAGAGCATTCTGGATGCAGATGCCTGTGACACCCCCATCATGTCCCCAGTTGGTCTTTGAAAGATACCTGTAACTGGGATCCTAAGGGCTACACATACCTTAGTTTCCACTGGTATGGGTTCCCCTCTGTTAACTCTGGCTCTGAGTTGAGGGTGGCAGAGCTCACTGAGATCTTGTAATATGTCCATGTCCATCCTGTAGTGCTCTACTATCTCCAGCTCATGTAGCTCCTGGAAGGTTACCCTGGATCTGACCACTCATCTCCTTCTCAGCATAGGCCTATTGTCATCAGCAGAAGCATTGACTTCAGCATCTAGCATACACACATGTAGAAAAGATGCAGCAGCACATAGCATTATCTCAATTAAAATTTCCAAGTCTCTACTCCAATGGTACAGAGTATTGAGGGAAAATCAGAATGTAGTGTGTGTGCATACTTTATACAGTTCTGCTGTAGGTCCACCATGTGGGATTGGCTAATTATGATACAGTTCACCTGCGTAAGATGTAACTGACATGATTTAAATGCCCTAATTTAGTGCACGATGCACAGCATAGCTTATAAAAAAGTATATATTATTAATTGAATATATCCAGTTTTCCTTGACAGATGCCTATATCATCACTGTCACATCAGTAGTCTGCTCCCACAAACACGCTAAGCTATGTGGCGCACCGCACAAACATGCATGCTGAGCACTAAAAAGTATTAAAAGTAACATAGTGGGAATAGCAAAACTGTGTAGAAGTCTACATGAATGGGATATGTGGACATGGTTGCTCCTTTCAGTGATTCAGTAAAGGAACCTCATTTGCATACATATTCCTGCTGACAGCCTGGAAACGACATGGTTCTTAGCTGTGTAAGCTGGGTAGCCACACAAATGCATCCTTGTATGGACCCAATGCAGGGTCATACAGTACATTTGTCTAAACAATATTATAGATGTTTATTTCTAATTTTTTTTCCTGTTAAGCATGTTTGCACAATGCCGCGCATAGCACAAACATGCAGAAATTATTTAAAAAAATTATTACTAATTTTACATATCCCCTTCCTTTTACAAACATCCACAATATATGTTTTCCACATGTATATATGTGATCTACTTTTCAGTGGAGTTATGTCCATATTTATGGACTTTTACATTTCTTTCTGTCCGTGTAGACTCCTGTACTCTGAAAATTTCCACATACACTACGAACATGGAAACAGAGTCTACATGGTGCTCCACCTCCTCATTTGCATAAGTGTCACCAGCTTAAGCAGAAATTTGCATTGCATGGAAGTTTCCCTGTTTGTGCATGCTTGTATGCTGCTAAGTAATGTTTACTGACTCTAAAAATGTTTGCAATCATGTATGCATGGCGCCACGGTGCATACACAAAATAAATGTGTAGACTTTACTGAATTGTTTTGTGCTGATTTCTGGTTTCATGGGCAGTATTAAAATTGTTGTAGTTAAAGAAATTCAGAGATGATTTGGACATTTAGCACTTGCATAAAGAGCAATCAAACCAGAAAGGCCTTTTAAAAAATAGCTCTGTTATACAATGGTTGAAAAAGATGAGGATGCATCACTAGGAATGGTGGAGCAAGGAAATGAATGAAGATATGAACTTCTGACCAATGTTTCTGTATTTGCATAATGATGTTGCCTTAAGACAGTCTACATGTTTGGGCAGCCAATCTGTCCAGTTTCATATGATGTATATGGGGAAGTAGTATGGGAGACTTTTTAAAAAGCTGCATGGTCTGCCTCTCTCTTAGCACAAGAATGGATGCATCTTAGTTTATCTAGATATATTATTTTCTAGACTTAATGGCTACAAAGATGGTACCAGCTTTATACAAAAACCTGTAGATAATAAACACGACTGATAATAAAATGGCAGTGGTAGTGGCTAATTTTACTAGGGGCAGTGCTAAAGGCACAGGGAAGAGTGACTAATGAGAGAGTAGCCAGTCAAAACATTGTATTACAACATCTGGAAATATCACATGACTGTAGTCAGTACTGATATTGATACATCATTATTTACATATTCCTGCTTTCTTATTGAGCCATCTCTTTGCTAACCATCAAGCCCACCACCTCAATAAAATCATTCATTTCCTAGACTGACACCCCTATGGATAATCTGTTTCTTTGGTGACAGTTAGGTGAACTGGAAATGAGATCCATCATCTGTATATAGAAGATTCAATGTTGTATAATTAAGTATTGCCTACTCTGCATATTTACACCTTTCAAGGAGTTAAGTATGCAATGAGCTGAAGCAATACACATTCATGACTCTGTATAACATGACAATGTCCATACCTCTCCTCACAGGCAGTACTCCCGTGGAATATCTTATCTTCTCAAAAGATTCAACAATACCGAGCATATATGGGCATACACTCCCTCCTTGCATCCTATAATATATGCCAGCAAGAACTTCTTCATTTTCTCCTCCACTTCTCTTCTGCCATCAGCTGCCAGAATAAATAATTGAAACATGCTTTATTTCCCTATGTTAGCAACAGCTCCAAAGGTTTTGGTGCTTCTTATTAAATAACTTGCTCAGAGTCGCACACCAGGCACGTGAAGGTGATAGCAATCACATTCTGTATCCCGGACACAGGAGGCAGCTCATCACTTTAGTCCTCTGCACTAACTGCCAGTCATCAAAGGTGTGGATAATTGGAGACATGAATTTAACCAACTGATCCATCTTTCATGGCTTCCATCACACAAAGGGCATATTTTACAGCATTTAGGAAATATCGGAAATCTATATAAGAAGCATGTTTGGCAGGAAAGAGACAAGATCCAGAAGTACTTATTATATTTATAATAGCACAGTGAACCACAGAAAGGATGGTAGTGAAGAAAAAATAGAACAAAGGTAATAGAAAATACGAAGACTTTTTCCTGACATAAAACAGTTCCTGTTTCTAAAAAAATACGTGTGTGAGAGGGGGCATTTTAAAATAAGGCAATCATAAATGCTACATGGTAATGGATGACAATTGCTCTCCACCTGTACAGCTATCAGCCGATTTTAAGTACGCATTGATGGATTAGATATTTATACTTGACTGAGGAGTTGAAAAAGCAAAGATAGATTTTGTGGATTATTTTCAGGGCTCGAGCCAAACAAGTAGAAGGTTATTTATATAACAGTAAGAGACATGAAGTTGAACCGGTTACTGTAGCTTTGTGTGACATAACAAAGAGCCCTGGTTACAGGAAAATAGAAAGTGGTTCAGCTGTAATATAGGGTTACATATGATTTGTTGTCATACATCTCAGCTTCTTAGAGCACGTAATCTGGACAATGCCACAAATAATGGGGGACAAAGACCCAAAAAGCAGGACAGTTTTTAAATACTGCTCTTACAAACTCAAAAAGTTGATACAATAACAGGTTTTGCATTAACATGAATTTTCTGAAGGGTATAACATTTGAAACTGAAATGCCTGTCATTTCTGATTTCAGTCCTCAATGATTTGCAAATAACTTGCCAGAAAACACAAATTTTATGAGAAACAGACAAAAAATATGTGAAAAATCTGGACATTCCCTAAAATCTAGACATGTCAGAGGCATGTTTGTTGTCTGTGCTCAATAATTTCAAAAATATACATATTTTGGTCCTATATTGGACCCAAAATGATAAGGACAAGGGGATGGGAGTAAATGCAAATGAGAAGAACTATATCAAGAATGTATATAAATATAAGAACACACACTGAGACAGAGTAACAAAAATGGAGCAAGGCCTGCTTCCCTGAAATGATGTGCATGTTAGTTATACAGGCAGGGATATGTATGGCACTGACATATGAATTACACTAGAAAAGTAATGGCAGGAAAGTTAAAAAATGAGGTGGTGGGAGACATGGGGGAAACACTCAACATGATATGTTAAGCAGCCCACCCATTGGAGCACTGAAACATTTGCAGCTTGAAAGAAACTAGGCTAGCAGGACATAGAAAATACAAAGAAAATGTGCCAGTTGGGCATGGAAATTACTTCAGCATGGGACCAAGCTACAACTAGGACACAGTGTAGGATTTGGTTGGCAGGCCAGGGTCTCTCATGGGATTATCTTAGACATAATTGTTTGATCTACAAGCATGTCTTGTAACTAGGTACAGCACACGGGGTCATAATATTTTGCAGGAATGGACAAAGTGGTGAACTCAACCAGTATTTAAGGCCTGACAAAAGGGCAGTGTACCTATAAGGAGAATTGGTTAGAGTTTACTGACATACATTGTAAAGCACAGAGTAAAAAAATGGCTGATTTGTAGAAGAGCACGGTGCAAAGAGATGGATTTGAATGCTGCAGAAATAATAAAGAAAAAAAGAAACTAAGATGTTTACTTACAGTTGGAAAACTGGATAAGATATTACATAAATTCAAGTGACAAGAAATAAAAATGTTCTGTGCTATAAATAAGTACAGCATATTGGACCATTTTGATGTTATGTAATGAAGATTTTAAAGACAGTGGTGGGTGTGCAGTTATTAAAAGGAACAGTTAAAAATAAAGGACTAAAGATACACACCGCACAATAAGAACATGAATTTTAAACTATTCAGAATTTTAATTGATGACAGAAACTTTAACCTTCTTCATCAGCGGTATATCTTCTTTTACATTTTATTTCCCATGAGCTGAAAATGATTACTTTTTCTGTTTGAGAAGCCAGACTATGCAGAAAATGACCTGTGTATTCTGCAGTGTTAAAATACTTTATAAAGATCTTCTCCTTCATCAGTCATAACCCAGAATTCTATATACCTTTTCATCTACATCTAAAGAGGAATAAGTTTCTGCGATGTCAAATAGCGTGCTGACTAGACAAAATGCCATGCCAGAAGAAAAGAGAACAATAAAATAGACTATAATGTATAAATAACCAGCTGCCAGGTTCCATTTGCATTGTTTTCTTTTAATTTGTCATGTTAAATACCAGGATATTTCCTATTAGTTAGGTGTCAAAATCAGTAGATATAGGTGGTAAAACATATTCTTTGGATGGTAAAGAATAACCTTTTTCTTTTTGCACTGCTCAGTGGTCCTCTCATTCCTTGGTGTAGAGGGTTGAATGGAACTGCAGCTGGGTCGTTATCTATACAAGTAAATGGGGCGGTTGTTAAATACCCTAAGCCTTACAATGAACATTCAGTTAGCA